>NC_081422.1:49984519-50284519 GCF_949786415.1 Peromyscus eremicus
GAGGCAGAGGTAGTCCAATCTCTGTGAGTCTGAGGCCAGCCTAGTCTACATAAGGAGTTTCAGGCCAGAGGGGCAACAAAGTGAGAGCCTGTCTCAACAAACCCCTCTATTTCAGCCTACTGAAGTGCTTCTTAGCCTTCTCTTGGGTGTTTTCCTTCCTTCTGTGTACAGTCTCTTTTACGGTAGCTATTAATTTGTATCCAACTCCACACTAGACTCTGGGCTCCCCCAAATCAGTGTTGTTAGTACCCAATTTACATCTGGCACACGGCAAATGCTCAGTGAGGGCCACTGGATAAGATCATGATGGGATATGAAAGAAGAGAAACCTGTTTTCCATATATGTAAATGAGGAAATTTCCAGATAAATCCATGTGTTAACCTTCCGAATAATATTACATCAAGGGTAGAGATGGAAGCACCAAGGCAAAAATTGAGTTCTAATTCAAGTCAGTTTGCCTCAGTTGCTTTCCCTACTGAAATGAGACGATTAATGACCTTTAGATTTCTTTCAAGTGCCACAGACTTCAGCTGACTGAATTGTATAAGCACAAGGTAAAGACCACAAACTACACACCAACCGCATACAGAAATGCTTATCTTGGTGATGGTCATTTAAATTCAAAACGAGTAGAGGCGACATAGACAAAACGCTGGCACGTTTGCAATACTGTGCACTACAGAGGAAGAGCCAGGACCCAAAGGGCTTGTCGTCTGAGAGAACACCAGGTAGGGACTAAGTGGGCAGAGTGGTGGCTGTAAACTGGTGTCCATGTCCAGTTGACAGAGCTGGTCCTGTCCCCAGACTCTGCACCGTGTTGTAGTGACTAGTTCCTGATTCTGTTCTCAGAAAGGCAGACTTTGTCCCCCTCCCTGGACAGAAAGTAACCCTGTGAGGAGACCCGAACACAGGCTGTCTTTGCTTCCCTGAAGTCTCAGACAGTGTTAATCTTCCTATGACTGTCACAGAGGTGAGGGACTGGGTCAGGGTAAGGAAGATCACGTGGGTTTAGGGATCCTGTTTGTAATGGACTAAATCAATGTTCATTTTAGAAGAAATGCCTTTCTCATAAAACACTGTGCACACACCACCTGTATTCTATGTACCATGGATACAGATGGGGTGGATTTCTTTAAGAAGTGAGATTTTATAAGCTTCAAATTACTTGTTTCTTTATGACAAACCTTTAAAACATTCAATGAAAGAAAATTCAAAATACAAAACATGCCGTTAAGAATTTAATTTTAAGCAAACTACTTTATTGAATATCTTTGCTATACTTCAGGGATGTATCATATTCTAATCAAATCACTACTCTGAATGACTCTCCCTCAGAGAGAAAACACTCAGGAGATTCCCTGTCCTTTCTAGAGAACTGTTACTTTTTAATTTATTAGTTTTATGAGTATGTGCCTGCTGGGCACATGCATGCCTGGAAGTCAGAGAACAAGTTTGGGAGTCAGTTCTTTCCTTCAACCCCGAGTGCTAGGGATCAAAGTCACGCCACCAGGCTTCCGTGGGTTTTAACCACTGTTTCAACCATCCTGTTGGCCTGAGGATGATCGTTTCTGAGGACACCTTACAGGGTGGTGCTCAAGCCCACAGTAATCACTTGCACTTTGCTTTAACCACACTCTGAGTTATAAGTGCCCTCATGGAGCTACAGTTGTTGGCTGACTCCTTTGTTCAGTACGTTGTTAGAAGGAAAAGTAGAGAAAAGCAAGTCTAGGAGAGTGCTGAAAGGAGAAGACAACAAGACCACAGTGAGGCTGTGCTGTTCTGGGCTAATGGCCTGGTTTGGCTTGGTATATGTTTTGTTGCTGACTCACTGACTGCCAGAGAAGCTCTTGGTACTTCTGGATCTCAGCAGAAGAGGAAGTGGATCATTCAGGTCTTTAGACAGTCAAGTTCATGTTCATGACCCCAGTGAAAAACAGACTCTGGCAGGAGTATGTATCCCACCCTCAGAAAATGCAATCCATGTCACAATGTAGAAAACCAATGACAAGGGAAAGATAGGGGAGGAGCTGAGTGCATGCCACACAGCAGTGAAATTCAAAGACAGGCAACAAACACTTAAGTGATTCTCCAACACGTGAGTCTTACCTTCCAGTGACAGCAAAGCATAGGGTACACATCCCACGTAAGAATCCTGTGGCATGCTGCAGAAATGTGGCTATCTTGGGATTCTCATCCACTGGGCCTTGCACTGAGAGGAAGCAGCCATGCAGTCTGTCAATCAGACCCATGTTCACCACATAGCTAGTGAGAGAGAACAGTATGTTTCAGTCTGCACAGGTGGCAATGCCTTCATCTTCCATGATAAATCTTACCATATCCAAGCTTGGATCCTTCAACATGCAGACAGAACATAGGTTTGAATAAAGCTACATAAGAACCAATATTCTTAGATTTAGTACTAAATAATCAGCTATTCTCTGATCATTCTTCCTGTTCTGAAGAGTCTGACAATAGGTGAAACATTTTGTAATGAGCTCTCCAGTCTTTTTTCCCCCCTCCAAGACAGGGTTTCTCTGTGTAGCCTTGGCTGTCCTGGAACTCGCTCTGTAGACCAGGCTGGCCTTCGAACTCAGAGAGATCCACCTGCTACTGCCTCCAGAGTGCTGGGATTAAAGGCATGCACCACTACCACCTGGGTACAGTCCTAATTAGTACATTTTTTAAGGATTAGGTAATCGAATTCACCACAACATAGGGGTTTAGAAGACAAAACGATGCTTCCCAGATATACTTTCAAAAACTAATTTATTGTTTGACAATTTCACACATACACACACACACACACACACACACACACACACACACACACACACTGCATTCTGGTTTCACTGACCACCTCACAATTTCTTATCCTCTTCTTTCAATAATCCCCATCCCACTGGCATGTGTTTTGTTTTGTGGTCCACTGAGTTTCCCCAGGACTGCCCACATGGGTATACTACTCAAATACTCTCGTTAACATTTTAAACTTCTAATGCCGACTTCAGGTTCTCCATTTAAAAAAAAAATCACCATTAAGAATGTGAGAAACATTAAAACTTTTACTTGTAAAAATAAAAGATGCATAACCTTAATTGAATCACAAGGACAAACTAGGAATGTTCCACAAGGTAATTTTCCATTCCCACTGAAAATTGTCAGTATCATGAGAGATGGAGACTAAGAATGAAAACAATTTCAAATGAAAGCACACAAAAGAGATCTAGCAAGTAAACTCAGTGTGTGATACTAGACAGGACTGTAGACAAAAAAGAAATCTGTAACATCACCACACACAGGAGTCATAGTCACAGGACTTGGAGAAATCAAGACCGTAGGGATCTGGAAGCTTCATCCCTAGTGACTAGCTTTCATAATATTGGAAGGTTCTATGCTACTGAGGGAGAAAAGTAATCACCACTCTTGCCCAGCTGTAAACCCTGTGAGCTACGCTAACAACTGACCTGCCAATATATGCCAACTGGTGCAATGGTGTGTGAATGTTACAGGAGTAACCCACCACTTTCCCTCTTTAAAGCCTGCTCTACAAGATAGAACTCATGCCTGGTAACATTTACTAGGTCCCAAATACCTGGGGCTGGTGAGGTTGTAGCTTTGGGGCTAAAACAATACTATTATTCTGCTAAATGGACATAGTAACAAATTTTCCCCTAAGTTCTTTTTTTGTTGTTATTTTTGTTTGGTTTTTTGAGACAGGGCTTCTCTGTGTTGCCAGGGCTGTCCTGGAACTCACTCAGTAGACCAGGCTGGCTTCCAACTCACAGAGATTCACATGCCTCTGCCTCCTTAGTACTGGGTTTAAAGGCGAGCGCCACCACCGTCTGGCTAAGTTCTTATTTGTATACCCACAGATTAATGCATTTATCAGCCCTCATCAGAGAAGCCTCTTTTTGCTGTAAATGGTGGTTAACACAGGGACCCACACTTAGTTCGTGTGCGGAGAATAAGAGTGATGTTCCAGATGGGACATCTATATCATCCTTCTTCCCTCTGCAAGGCTCGCTGCAGAAGAGGGGGTGGGAAGATCATCTGCAGAGGAACAGTGTTTGCCAGACATGACTGTGACATTGCAGCAGTGAAGACAATGTCCACAACACCTGCATAGCATTAAGACAGCCAAAATCCAAGCATGGATGGGGAAAAGGCTCATCAGTCCCACTCCTAGTTGAGGGGCTATTGGCAACCAATGGCTGCTGAGGGAAGGAATGTCAGTTTTCTTCAGGGATGAGGCTGCTGAGCACTACCCATGCTTCTGCACCCTGTGTATCTTACATACTGTAGCACTAAATGGATTTAGTGGGTTTAAAAACAAACAAACAAAAACCACAAGCAGTTGGAGGGAAAGTGGTGGTGGAGAGACAAAGGAATTAGGAGGGAAAGAATTGGAATGGATTTGATCACAGCACATTTTCTTCATGTGTGAAATTCTCAAACAAAATATTTCCCAGAATTAGCCTGAAAATCCATCAAGTTCTCTGATTTTTCAATTTTCCAAAATTCTTTTGTCATTTCCATATAAATGAAAGAAGCAACTTGTATCAGTCCTAGTCAACACCACAGTTGAAATGGTATTTTCATAACATTTAATCTTCTGATCCACAGATATGAAATATATCTACAATAATTAGGTCTCTTAAGTTTTTTTAGCAATGCTTTGTAGAGGCATTATATTTGTCTCTCGATATTTAGTTGGAGGTATTTGATATTTTTGGATGCTTTTATACATTATATTATTTTTAAAATTATAATTCCTAATTATTCAGTGCTATATGTAAGTTTTTTTTAATAAAAATCAGTTTATAATAGTATCAAAAACATGAAGCATTTTAAAACTGAACATAGCTTCAAAACTTCTACATAACACTGAGTTTTACATAAGTTGTATGTTTATCCTCCAACTCTTGGAAAAATTTACTTATTTAGTTGTAGTTTTTACTTTCTTGGTAGATTACATGTTTTATACATATGCTATTATGATATTACAAGCAACAGTTATTTCTTCCTTTATAAACTCAGTGTCACTCATCTCCCCCTTAACTCATTAAGCTATTGAGAACTTTCAGTATAATGCTGAAACAAAAGTTCTAAGAGGGATGGTTCAGTAAAGTGCCTGCCACACAAGCATGAAGAACTGAGTTTGGAGATACCTAGCACCCATACAAAGGCTGGGTGTTTATAACCCCAGCACTGGGAAGGATGGAGACAGGTAGATTCCTGGAGTTCACTGGCCACCAAGCTAGCCAAATCAAATATGCACTAGAATCAATCAGACTTAGTCTCAAAAAACATGATGGAGAGTAACTGAGGAAGATACCCAATACTGACCTTTAACCTCCATATTCACATGTGTACACACCCACATAAAGTGTACATGTAACACACACACACACACACACACACACACACACACAGAATTTGTTTCTTCTTTTGAGAAGAAGTGCCTATTCAGACAACTTGCCCGTTTTAAAATAGGGTTACTTTCCTAACACTAAGTTATTTGAGTTCTTTGTGCACTTTGGATATTAATCTGTAATCAGATGATTAACTGGCAAAGATATTTTAATTCAGTAGGTTGTCCCCTCACTGTGTTGACTGTTTCTTTACTTCTAGGTTTCCTGTGTTTCAACACTAGTGAAGAAACTGTTGCCTTTGGCATTTCCCTCCAGCACTTTCAGAGTTTCAGGCACTAGTTAAGGTCTCTGATCCAATTGAAGTTGATAATCATATACCATAAGAAAAGAGGGATTTCTTTTCAATTTCTATTGTAGATCTCCAGCTTTCCCAGCACCATTTACTAAAGATGCTGTCCTTTCCCCAGTGCATATTTTTGGTGCTTTTTTTGAAGAGTTAGCTTAAAGATATATGGATTTATCTGTGGGTCCTTTCCTCTTCCACTGGTCTATATATTCTGTGCCAGCAGTATGCTGTTTCTGCTAATGTGATCCTGAGTATGTCTTGAAATCAGGTGTCATGATGCCTCCAGTTTCCTCTTTTTGTTCAGGACAGCTTTGTCTAATTGGGGGTCTTTCGTGGTTCCTTTTGAATTTTAGGATTGCTTTTCAAGATCTGTGAAGAATTGGTATTTTGATGGGGACTTCCCTAAATTTAC
The DNA here is from genome assembly GCF_949786415.1 of Peromyscus eremicus. NCBI lineage: Eukaryota > Metazoa > Chordata > Mammalia > Rodentia > Cricetidae > Peromyscus > Peromyscus eremicus. The sequence goes on from NC_081422.1 coordinate 49,990,651, forward strand.
AGATCCCTTTGGATATGGCCATTTAAACAATATTAATTCTTCTAATCCTACGAATGGCTTATATCCTGTAAAATACCGTATGTACTGAGCTGATCAGGAAGGACATGACCAGGAATTCATTTTCCACATCTATCAGATTTCTGCATGTCTTATGAGAGGATGAACTCACACCTTTTATTCTGGACCTTTTTTCTCCCTTCAGTAGTGGAGACTGAATCCAAGGTCTTGTGCTTTGGCTCTTTTCTAACATGGACTGTATAGGAGGACAGAGATGGTGTCTTTCTTCAAAGCACATGACAGGCTTGTTTGATGCCAAATATAGCCAAGACTATGTTCCTTTCCCAGGCAAATGGTCAGCAATCTGTTTCAGCCCACGACAAAGAACTGGGATGTCCTAGGTTTGGGGAGTTTCCTCAGCTGTGACATAAACTCACTTCACGCACAACATCCACTTTGTTTGACCCTTTGTAGTTCCTTTGAACTTGGGCAAAACCAAACCAGTCTCTCTCTGAGAATAACAAAATTCTCTCTCTCTAACCTAGGGAGTTTTCTATCTTTTGCTGTTATCCGACAAACTTTAGCAGGCTAATATTTTAGCTTGACAGAAAGGTACAATCTTCAACCTTTTATTATCCTTGGCAATCAATTATTATGGGTTAACATATTAAAATTGTTCTCCATTTCTAAATAAACCACACTCGGTTATGCTCTAACATGTTGCTGGATTTAACTTCTAACATTTGCCAGGGATTTTCTACACTGTATTCATCACAAGGGATACTGATATGGGATTTTTGGGGGAATACTTTTGTCAGACTTGGTTATTAGTGTTTCTATTGGCATCATAAAGCAAAGTGGTAAGTAGTCTCTCTTCTTTTAGAGGATCTGTGTAATTGGTAGCATTTTTTTTCTCTGAAATGTTTCACAGAATTTACAAATAAAGTCATCTGTAGCTGAAATTTTCTTTGTAGAGGTATTTTTTGGATAGATTTCTGTTTATGCAGAAAAACACCAATTTATATAGATTCAAGGAGTTCAATTAACCTCAGGCAAGATAAGCACAAAGGATCTACATTTAAACAGATTGTTAACTGTGGAAAGTCAAAGACAAAATCATGAGAGAAGCCAACAAAAAAAGGACATATTATTTACAAGAAAAAAGTGATATAAGTAGAGGCTGATTTCTTATAAGAAATGATGGAAGTCAGATGGCAATGGAACACCATCTTTACTATGTTTAAAGAAAAAAAGCACCTTTCAAGGCTGGAACAAACAGTCTCATCAAACAGTCAACGGAAGAAACTGTCTATGGCATACCAATATTAAAGCAGAACTCTAAAATGATGGGTATTTAACACACAGAATGAGAAAAGGGCCAGTGTATCTGAAAGACATACCATCTGAAAGAGTATACAGATCTTCCAAAGTCATGGAATAAGACTAGGTAAATGGAAACAAATACATACAATTGGAGATCTCTTTCTTTTCTTTTGAGCTCAGGTTCTGCAGTGTAGCTTAGGCTGACCTTTAACTCACTGCTTTTCTACTCTGGAGAGTCTGAATTACAAGTTCTGTGCTACCAAGCTCCAGTACAGGTGGTGGGGGAATGGGAGAAAGAACAAGTGAGTAGCTTTACCTGTCTCTGTTTCCTAACAAACAGGTCTGCCACCTTAAACCATGGCGCTAAAGGTTGTTCTTTTCTTCTCTCTCTCTTAAACCACTCCTTATTAGTAACTGTTAGAATTAAGGAAAGTTAGGAATACAGCCCTGTATACTGTTCAGTACACTATCCATACCGAAATGTGATTTAAACTATCATTCTCCAGTGCATGATCCATTAGATAAACGTGATTTAAGCACTATCATTTTCCACCTACTTTTGAGACAGGATCTCTCCCTGAACCTGAAGCACACTGCCTGGCCAGTGAGTCCCCGAATCCACCTGTCTCTGCCCCTTGATGCTGGGGTCACAGGCATGTAACAGGTATACCTAGCTTTTACGTAGATGCTGGGAATTTGAACTTAGTTTCATAGCAGACACTCTTACCCACTGAATGATCTCCTCAGTTCCCTGGTCTAGCACAATTCTCAATTTTTAAAGAGCCAGTAGTCCTTGATGTCTACAGATATAGTAGTCCTACAGTTTTACACTATTGTTTGTGAGTTCCTGGAGACACAGCATATATAAATTTGTAGGTGCCTAATTTCCTATATTAAATCTTTTCAATTTAAATTTGTTCCAGTGGTTTCTGTTTTCTACAACCAAGTTCTGATTGCTAGAATGGTGATGAACAATGCTCCACCTCACTAAAGTACAATATAAATGAAGACAATAGTTGCTTACCAATTGATACCTATGAGAATTATAAAAGCAAGGATATGGGAAATGAGAACTTCTAGTTTTTGATGATAGAAATGGGAAATTATACAGTTACTATGGAGAACAGTGTGGTATTATCTGGTAAAAATGAATATTCATTTATCTTATCATCCACAAATTCCTCTTGTAAGTACACGACCTTGAAACTTATACAAACAGAGAACATGTCTATGAGGATAAAGACTCCATTTTTAGTGAACAGTGCAAGGAAGAATTATTTTCTTATGGGAACGGGTAAATAAATATTATGGGCTTATTCATAGAGCAGAATTGCAGAACAGGTAAAATTAACAACATTAAAACATGTTGAACTTAATTACATCAACTAATAATTGGCAACATACTATCAGAGTATTTATATACACATTAAGGAATGTTGTAGAATATTATTTTAAGGTGTGTTACTCTTGTTTATGTTGCATTTGTTTAACTCTATGAAGCTGTGTTACTTTGCCTGTCTAAAACATTTGATGTTCTAATAAAGAATTGAACAGCCAATAGTGAGGCAGGAGAGAGAAACAGGCAGGGCTGGCAGGCAGAGAGAATAAATGAAGGAGAAACCTGGGAGGAAAAGGAAGAAGTAGCTGGAGAAGGAGGAGGACATCAGTGGCCAGCCACCCAGCTACACAACCAGCCACAGAGTAAGAAAGAAAGGTATACAAAAATTAGAAAAGTAAAAGCCCAGAGGCAAAAGATAGGCAGGTTAATTTAAATTAAGAAAAGCTGGCAAGAAACAAGCCAAGCTGAGGCCAGGCATTCATAATAATAAGCCTCAATTTATTCAGGAGCTGGGTGGCGGGCCCCTCAGAGCAAAAACTAACAACAACAAAGAGTCATAAAAATGTAAAGTAGAATATACTGTTTATGATATTCATACATGCTCTTACAGACACATAGAGCAGGCATGGAAATGATGTATGTTAGCTCCCACACAATGATGTAGGTCTTAGAAGAGAGCAAATGGGGCAAAAGGGACAAAGGTCTAGCTGTGGTATTTGTTTTGTTCACAATAAGAAAAAAAATCCCAAATCTGAGATTAATAGAGAAAAACCATTATCAACTGTTAGAACATAGTATCTACAATATTGTGTTTTGTGCATGTTCATGTATTTAAAAAAATAATAGAACATTTAAACCCTGAAAAAAGATATATTCCTGCCTGTTCTGTGCCAGGTGAGGAGAAGGAGACCTATGTCAGGGTTTGCTCTCAAGTACTGTGCTTGTCAATCATCTTTTAAAAGCCACATTAGTTATCTGGTTTGACAGAAGAACACTGCTACCTTTCCCCCTGACAATACCTTCTTCCTTTAGGAAGGATTTGGCAACTGAAGTAATACATGTGAAAAAACATGCATCCTAGAAGGTGGACTGTAATTGCATTGAAGCATTATGCGAGGCCTTTTGCCTCATGACGGTCAAGGCATGTAGCTAAACTGTCTGGGTGACAGGAATGCAGGGGCTGCTGCATCACAAGAGAGCCTAACAGAGAATGCTGGGACACAGTGACATTCATCAGCAAGGACAAGCAACCGAAAGGACATGAGGAAATTGAATGGGATCAAGCAACTGAGAGAAAGGGCAGAGAGGGTAAAAGTCAAGTGCTCTAAGATAAATGGTTGTGGACCCAAAGGGCCTGGTGCTCTTCAGCAATAAACAGACTTGGGAAAGAGGGCAGGCAGATGGAAGGGTGAGTGAAGGAAGTAATCAAGAGTAAGGAAGATACTGAATGAAACAACAGTTCCCAGAAAGCAGTACAAGAAGCCAGAGGGAATTTATGAACTGTGAAAGAAACACATGCAGAGGAGGGCATTTTCTTTCTCTATTAACCTACCATAAGTTTCAGAGAGCAACAAATTGCATGGATTTGCATCCTAAGATCAGGCAGAAGGCTTGTTGACTGGTGGAGCAATAACTGATTAACACCAGATGGAACCCCGCTGGGAAATTAAACATTCTACCTGATTCAAGATTCACAAGGGGAGAAAAGTTCAGATGCTAAAGTAGGAGTAAATTTCCCTTGAGCAAAGGAGACCTTTGAAGGAAGCAGGCCCTGAACAGGTGTCAGAAACGGCCACATTTGTGTGGAGGAAAGTGTACAGATGTTGAGAGTCTAACTAGATGGGAGCTCCAGTCTCAGCTCTCCTCCCTACTTTTTAACTCATTACATAACCTTGGCCAAAGCACTTAACCTCCCTGAACAATTTCCTCATCTAGTCTAAATTAGAAGCTGTACACTTCTAGGGCTGCAAAGACTCCAACATCTTAACTGTAAGAAGTGCTCCATAAATGGTAACTCTTGTTCTATTAAGTCTGAACTACACATGTGACCGAGGGAGTGCTCAGATACTTCTGAGTGGGGAATGCTGCTATTGACAAGTTTAGGGCTCTGGCACCACCACTGAGAGTGGCAGCTGAGCTCTCCATTGCTTTTCCTTCTTTCTACAAATGACAGTATAGATTCTACCATGAGCTAGGGACAGTGCTGCTGCAAGAACTACAGCCTAAGTTCACATTATTTTAATCTTTTTAACCAAAAACATTTTTTGGAAGAAATGCAGCAATTACCTGAAAAGGTCTTGAATTCGACTGTTAAAAGCATCACCTTGTGAGGGTTTGCTTTTCATTTCCTGTGTTGGTATTTTTGGTGTAGCTGGCCGGCTGTTTCCATCTGGTCGGTTGGCAATCAGACAGCTAAAAACCACAGCACCGGCTCTGAGAAGTCCAGTTGTCAACCCTTCAAAAACTTGTTTATTTGTGTTTCTTCCCAAAACAGCATTATTTTCATCCGGAACATAAATCTAGAAACAAAAAATAGTGAGTGTGCTTCAATAAAACCATGAAAATTAGATAGAGATGATTTGGAACATTTCTAGAATCATAAATAATTTCTGAAAATCCACCTGAGGCAATGAGACATTCAAGTATGTTGGCTCTGAGGTTGGGTGGCCAGTTCAAATCCCAGTTTTGCCTTTATTGATCAGGTGACATTGGGAACACTATTTTTTTTTCTAAATTCTAACTTCTCATTATAAAACAGGAATAATGACATGCCTACATTATACGTTTCTGAGAGGGTTAAATGAGCTAACATACATAAAATGCTTAGGCATGGAGTTAGTACTAAATCAACTCTATTAAAATTTTGTATGAACTAAAGTTTATATATTCATATATTGTTTCACATGAGAATGGATTCTTAAAAATACATATTTTAAATATCTCTATTAGGATAAGATTTGCATTTCTTATTACAAAATCACAAAAAGTTCTTTTTCTAACATGCAAGGTCACATTGTGCCACTCGTCAGACACCTTCACCCTTTCTTTTGAGACGGGGTCTCTCCTGGATGTAAACCTACCCTGCCCTTGGTGACATTACAAGCACATGCAGTGCCCCTGGCTTTTGATGTGGGCTTTGGCGATACAAACTCAGGTCCTCATGCTCGTGAGGCAAGCGCTTTACTGATTTGCCACCTTCCCAGCTCCTCCATGAGGATTTTCATTTAATTACTTTTACCTTTAATTTTGTGAAATTGCATGTTTTAAAGAAGGTTTTTCCTTTATATCTTGCATGACATCTGCTTCCTCTGAGTTCTCCTTCTATATGTTATATTGGAGACTTTCTTTAAACACAGTAATCATGAGGGTTTTTTGTTTTTTGTTTGTTTGTTTTGTTTTTAAACACACTAAAGATTCATGCTCAGGCAAACCAATCAGCATATACAGCCTGGATCCAGTAAAAATCTGTATGACAAGATCTGTGTGACAGGCTTCAACATGCTTGATTAGGGAGAGACCCAGTTTTCCCCCCAGTGGGAGATACTAACTATTAATATTTTAAAGACTGTTTTCTTGGGCCAGTCAATTTCACTATACAGAATCCTGTATTCTTCAAACCTGAAGTGTGTAATATGGTGCCCAGGAGGCAGAGGCTTCTACAAGTCCAAGTGCCACTGATCTGGGAGAAGATTTTTTTTTTTAAGGTAAATTTTTTTTTTAATTAACAAATTTTCTACTCGCCCTACATACCACCCACAGATCCCACTTCCTCCCTCCTCTCCCTCCTCAGTCCTCCCTCCCAAGCCACCCCTGATCCCCACATCCTCCAAATTAGGGTCTGAGAAGATTTTTAATGATTCATATTTCTATATGGCTGGTTGGTGTCTCCAGGTCCTGAATAATTGGTTCAAATTTTTCTGTGAGGGCCGGGGAGGGACAAATACTTTGCTGTGGGATATTCTGTATGCTGTAAATGTGTTGCTCTGATTTGTTGATGAATAAAAAGCTGACTGGCCAGTAGCCAGGCAAGAAGCATAGGTGGGATAAACAGACAAGAATTCCGGGAAGTGGAAGGCTGAGTCAGCAGATGACAGCCTGCCGTCCAGGGAGCAGCATGTAATGGCACACAGGTAAAGCCACAGAACACGTGGCAACATATAGATTAATAGAAATGGGCTGAATTTAAATGTAAGAGCTAGTCACTGGTAGGCCTGAGCTAATGGCCAAGCAGTTTTAATTAATATAAGCTTCTGAGTGATTATTTTATAAGCACCTGTGGGGTCCGTGGGGAGAAAAATTCAGCTACAATACTTGATGTACTCATAGCCGGTGAGACCTCTGGCATACAGAGCATCTAAAACCACCTCTTAAAACATTATTTATTTATTTATTTATAAATATACGTAAGTTATGTGCATTGAGTGTATTCTGGTGCCTGAGGAAGCCAGAAGATGGTGTGGAATCCTCTGGAACTGGAGCTACAGGTGGTTGTATGTGAGTTCTCAGAACTAAATCTGGGTCCTCTTTAAGAGTAGTAAGTACACTTAACCACTTACGTCATCTCTCTAGCCCCTAAACTGTCCCTTATTTAGACTTTCCGACAATCTAACTTCTGGTTTATTTTAAAGCATGCGCACTCACACGCCTATGAATATGAGAGCAAATGCTCTAGAGGCCACAAGGATCTGACCTCCCCGGCACCGGAGTTACAGGCAGTTGTGCAGCATCTAGGGTGGGTGTTGGGAGCCAAATTTGGATCTTCTATAAGACCAGTGTAGGTATTCTTAACCACTGAAGCATCTCTCCAGCCCCATCCTACTCTTTCCAGGCCACCACATAGACCTTCTTTTTATACCTTCCCTCTTGTTCTCTCCCTCTCTTCTTTTTTTCCAGTATAATTACAACAGGCTCAAGCTCCCGTTCCTCCTGCCTCAGCCTTCCGAGAGCCGGGACTCCAGGCATGGGCACTAAGCCTGCCTTCTACGTTCATTTCTGAGGTTGTTTGTAAGACTCATTTTTAAGCCTTTTAGGGTTTGGTGACACAAATTTTCTTCTGGCGCTCTTCCTGCTAGTTTAAAATTTAACTTTTAGCTAATCATCTGCTCTCCAGATAAAAAGAAATATTTACCTTCTTTTCTTTCCCATTCTTGTCCTTTAATGGATTATTAATGTATTTTTTTACTATAAAATTATTGGGCCTATAGATAGAAGGTAATTTATATGTTTGATCACTATATTTTAAAGTTAACTCACCAGAGATAAAAACTTTCTGGTTCTTTCAAACACTACAGAAGAGTATGAGTGATCCATTTTTGGTTAATGTTAGAGGTTTTGAGGTCTTTATCAATTTTTGTATATTTCAACAAGATTATACAGTTTTTTCTACCATGAAATGTTTAAAATAAAGCGCTATTCATGAATGAAGGTTTTTTTTAAATAAACCCTTTGATTACCTAGAAAACCCTTTGTTTTATCTAGTAATTCTATCTTTTAAGAATATAGTTAAGAATCAAGAGGAAAAAGAATTCTGAGATACAAAATTAATGGCCCTTATCTAATTAGTTGTTTATCTCACCTTTAAAAACCTACTTAAACACATGAGCAAGGGAACAGAGCAAGTGCTCTGCTCACCCTTGAGTTTTTATTTGTTTGTTTGTTTTTCCCTGATGAGGGTTGTGTCTACAAAGGCATTTGGAGACTAACAAGGAAGTAACTAACACAGGGGTAAAGAGTAATGCTTGCTGGGTTTTCAAGCTAAGGACTAGCATTGTATCATCCATTTCATCTAAGTTTTACAGATTAAGGAATCAAAGTTCAGAGACTTCAAGCAACACCCAGATTTCAGTTATTTCACAGAAGAGTGGGGCCTTGACCCTGGTCTGTTCTGTTCTAAATAAAGCCCACGGTGTGCTTTCCTGATCAGGCACTCACTCCTCCCTATGAGGCACCTCTTTATTGAAGACTTTGGAGAAACTTTGTCTCTGGAGGACAGAAGGGAAAATTGGTCATGGGCCAAACACTGCTCCATTGATGTCACTTAAAACCCAATGGATTCCATAAGAGCTTTACTACTGGCTAAAGAAAAAGAACAACAGTAAATGGTTGTTGTGGTAATCCTGGCTGAAATGTACTAATCTTAGTGTCCAGAAGCTGTAATGTGGTTTGGGAACCAAATGTTTCATCTGCCTCAAAAAAAAAAAAAAAAAAAAAAAATCAAAATCCAAACATTATGTAAATCAGGTCTGTTTCCATGCTACTCCTCTATTCTCCCCCTATGGGTGACATCTTCTGAATTTTAGAAGTATCATTTTTGCCATGGTGTCATAATGTAAACACAAAGATGGCAGACTCCCTTGAGGCTTGCTGGCATGAACTCTGGGATGTCAGGCCAGGCTCTACAGAACCTCAATATATAAGACAGTATATGACTTTTTGTTTTTTAATCATGATTGCTAAGTGTCAGTGATCTTCAAATCCAATTCAACTGACCTTGCATTTTTTTGCATATAGCCCGCCTCCCTCCAGCCCAGTTTCTTTCCTCCTTTGAATATTGGCCCTTTTACTGATGAAAATTGTGTTAGCTGCTTTTATGTCAACTGGACACAAGCTGGAGTCATTTTGGAAGAGGGAACCTCAATAGAGAATGTGCCTCCACCAGACTAGCCTGTGGGTCATTTTCTTAATTAGTGATTGATGTGGGGGGAGCTGCCCAATGTGGGTGATGCTACCTCTCTGCACGGAGTCCTTAGGTGTATAAGAAAGTAGGATGAACAAGCCACGAGAGCAAGCCAGTCAGCTGCACTCCTCCATGGCCTCTGCTTGAGTTCCTGCCCTGAGTTCCCTCAGTGATGACTGTTACTGGAAGTGTAAGCCAAATCAAATATACCCTTTCTTCCCCAGGTTGGTTATGGTGCTTTATCACAGCAATAGAAACCTTAACTAAGAGTAGTGTTCTTCTCTGTGTAATGTTTGGTTTTTTTTATTCAAATACTCAAAGACATTTTCTTTCTCCCCCTGGATAAACCTGTCCTCTCTCTCAGTTCCAATTTATGGCAATGTTTTAATAGAGACAGTATTTCAGCTAGGAAAGAATATCAAGATAGTCAGAATTAAGGCAAGGAGAGGCCTAGCTTCTTTATAAAGTTGTTCAAAACCAGTTTTGATAGGAAGAAGAAGCAGTGGAACTCCACGGAAAAGGTGCACACACTGCTGAGGACCACTATTCACAGCAGTACCGCTGCTTCCCTTCTATGTGAGGGATGCTGTCACCTGCAGAGGTGACATGGAAGCAGCCTGCTCTCTTGGATACCTTTAATAGCTGAGATACATAGTTACAGAGTCCTGCTGTCTGCTTAGGATCATAATGCAATTTGAATTCACTTCCTGCAGAGCAGCCAGGCCAGTGGCAATGCTGAAAGATTCCGGGTCACCACACTGCTGCCCAGGGCCCTGTCTAGTGTACACCTGGTCTACTTAGGTGTGGAACACATCCCAGTCTGGGGAGGGTAACTTGTTGTGGGCAGAGGAAGGTCACCTGCTTAGCTTACAGCTGACTACTACCCCTTGCTGTAGAGCCAGTCTTGTCTTCGGAAAGAGCTATTTAGCTTTTGGCCTTTCTGAATCTGTTACTCTCAGGCAGAAATCTAAAACCATTCTTTTTAAACATATGAAAACTTATTCCTTCGTGTACTTTTCCTTTCCTTTTGTCTTTCTTCCTTGCTTTTCTTTGGATTGAACCACAGGTCCTGTACTGAGTCACCCCACTTCTCTTTAGTATAATATTTTAGACTACTCTGGTATGGTCATTATTTCACTCATAATAGCAGCAAATTATAAGTGGTTTCATATACATATTCTTTAAATAATTTTTTACTGGATCATATTGATTATATATAGTAATTTTAATAACAATATTTTCATATAAGTTTATCAGATACTTTAAAAAAATTTTTTTTGAGACAGGGTTTCTCTGTTTAACAGTGTTGGCTGTCCTGAACTCTTTGTAGACCAGTCTGGCCTCGAACTCACTGAGATCTGCCTGCTTCTGCCTCCCAAGTGCTGGGACAAAAGGCATGTGCCACCACTGCCCAGCTAGTTTATCATATGCTTTGATCACATTTGTTCCCCATTCCATTTTTTCCCCTTCTCCTACTTCATTCCTTTAATCTTGTTAATATTTTCCTGCCCTGTATGTATAAATGATTTTAGGTCTCTATAAAATTTAGGCCCCACAATTGAGAGAAAAGATACAATACTTATCATTTAAACTAAACATTCAGTTTTTTTGTGTGTGTGTAAACAGATGCACATTCTTGCTATGACACATAAGTGACAGTCAGAGGACAACCTGTCAGAGTCAGTCCTCTCCCTCCACCATATGAGTCTCAACTCAGGATGTCAGCTTTGGCAATAAGTACCTTTATCCACTGACACACCTCACTCACCCAATATTCGTCTTTCTCAGTCTGACCTATTTTACTTAATATGATTATCTTTTTTGTCTGTTTCTTGTTTTTCGAGACAGGGTTTCTCTATGTAGTTTTGGTGCCTGTCCTGGATCTTGCTCTGTAGACCACGCTGGCCTCAAACTCACAGAGATCCACCTGCCTCTGCCTCCCGAGTGCTGGGACTAAAGGCATGTGCCACCACCACCCGGCTAATATGATTATCTTTAATTATATCCATTTTCCTTTAAATGGAATAATTTTATTCTGCTTTACAAATAAGTAAAACGCCATTGCATAAATATACCAGTTTAGCTACTCAGTAGTGAACACTTAATTGGTTCCATAATTTTTTGGCTGCAGTGAACAGTGCTCTAATAGTACAGATGTGCATCTTTGTCTGTGCTATGACGACTTCAGCATCCTTTGGGTACATACCCAGGAGCAGTACACACTCACTTGGACATTCTATTTCCAGTTTCTATTCTGACCTGCACAATGGCTGAATAACCTCACATTCCCACTAACAGCGTACACGGCCCATCCCATCTTTGAATGTACCTGTCACTTGTTTTTGTAATGACAGCCATTCCGAATGCAATCTCAGAGTAGCTTTAAATTGACTTTCCCTCTTGGCTAAGATTATTAAACATTTTTTCATGTTTATTGCCATTTTTATGTCATCTTTTGAGAGCTATCTGTTTTATTAGCTCATTTATTGATTGGAAATTTTTTTTTGGGAATTCTTTATATATCAGAGGTAGAGCTGACATTTTTTTCTCCATTTCTGAAGGGTCTTTTTTTTTTTTTTTTAAATCTTTGTACAGACTGTTTCCTGAACTGTGCAGAAACTTTCATATTTCATGTAATCCCACTTGTCAATTTTGGGTTTTACATCTGAGCCTCTGGAATCCCTTGCAGGAAGTCCTTTCCTATTCCTCTTTTAGTGTTTCCCTAATAGTTTCAGAGTTTCAGGTCTTACATTTGAAGTTTTTGGTCAATTCTCAGCTAATTCTTGTGCAGGAGAAGAGACAGAGCTCTAGTTCAATTCCTCTCCATGTAGATACTCCGTTTTCCCACTACCATTTGTAGAAGAGGCTTTTGTCCAATGTGTTTTGGCATCTGTCCCAAATCAGGGGGTTGTAGCAGTATGAGTTTATAACTTGTTTTTTATTCCATTGATTTATGCGGCTTTTAAAAATGAAAACAATTTTTATTTATTGTGCATGAACGTGCATGTGTGTGTGAATGTAGGAGTGTGTATGCCCTGGCACGTGTATAGAGATCAGAAGACAACTTTCAGGAGTTGGTTCTCATCTTCTACCTTATTTGTGGCAGAGTCTCCCTTCTTTTGGCAATGGCCAGTGTATCTCAAGACTAGCTTCCAGCTGATTCTCTTATCCCTTCCTCCTATCTCTTAGCAGAAGTACAGAGATTACAGAGGCTCACAACAACATCTGGCTTTTCATATGGATTCTAGGACAGAACTGAAGTCATTGGGCTGGATGGCAAGCACTCTTTCCTGCTGATCCATTTCCCCGTCCTACTGTGTCTGTTTTTATGCCAGTACCATTTCTTTTGGTTACTACAGCTCTGTAGAAAACCTTAAAATCAAGCAGAGGATACCTCCAGCATTGTTCTTTTTGCTCAGGATTGCTTAGCTGTTTGGGGGTCTTCTGTGCTTTCATATGAATTTCAGGATTGTTTTTCTATTTCTGGAAGAAAGTTATTGGAATTTTGATGGAGGGTTACTCTGGATTTATAGATGGCTTTTTGTTAATACAGGCGTTTCACAATATTAATTTTGCTGATTCAAGAGTATGGGAAGTCTTTCCATCTACTTTCATCTTCAATTTCTTCAGCATTTTAAAATGTTCATAGTGTAGGTCTTTGACTTCCTTGGTTAGGTTGAGTACAAAGTTTTTTTTAAAGCTACTGTGCATAGGTTGTTTTCCTGATTTTGTTCTGAGTGTGTTTATTGCTGTCAGATAGGAACTATTGGCTGCTGATTTTGTATCTAGCTCCTTAAAAGTGTTTATCAGTTCTAAAAGTTCTCTGGTAGAACCATATACATATTCTTATTGCAAAGTATCCTCTTCCTCTCAATATTATTTGATCTTAAAATCTGTTGGAATTTCACAAAAATTTAGGTATAGAAAAAAACCATAAAATAAAAACCTCAATTTTATTTTTGGGAAACCAAGGAAGGTCCAAAGGAGAAACTTTCTCAAGGATCTAGAAACTAATCAGGACTATAATAAGTGCTAGTGTGGACTCTTAAACCCTACCTTAAGAAGAACCGGGGAAAGTAAGTCTTGGAGAGCCATGCAGTTTCTGCAGCTTCTCCTCCCAAATAACAGATTTGTTCCCATCAGTCTGCTAGTCCAGCCACAGAGTGCTCACTAGCTACTCACTGGAGACAGCCAACCCCACTCCAGACAATTCTAGTGCTCCATGATGTACAAGACAATGCCCCAATGGCCTGGATGTCATTGGTCTCTCCCCTCATTTGTGATAATCAGTACAAGGTTCCCTTTGAGAACTATTCAGAATTCAAAACAGGTCTCCTTAACATTGCCTCAGTTTCACCATGTTTCTTACATAAGAGTTTGTAATCCCTTCATCATCCTGACAATTTTATTCTAGAGTGGGATGACATCTTGTTCTCAATACTATTTAACTATCTCACACAACATGAGCTTTTTGTCCAACCTCTACCCCGGGAAGTCATAATACACTCTGGACACATTGATTCAACTTAAATACCAGTCTACGCTATAGTAATAAAAACAGCTTGGTATTGGCATAAAAACCAACATGTGGACCAATGGAATCTGACATTAATCCACATACCTATGAACACCTAATTTTCTACAAGCCAAAACTGTACAATGGAAAAAAGAAAGCATCTTCAACAAATGGTGCTAGCATAACTGGATGTCAACATGTAGAAGATTGCAAATAGATCCATATCTGTCACCATGCACAAAACTCAATCCCTCACCACGCACAAAACTCAAATCCAAGTGGATCAAAGACCTCAACATAAATCCAGCTACACTGAACTTGACAGATGAGAAAGTAGGAAGTAGCCTAGAATGCATTGACACAGGAGACCACTTCCTAAATATAATACCAGTAACACAGACACTGAAAGCAACAATTAATAAATGAGACCTTCTGAAACTGAAAAGCTTCTGTAAGGCAAAGGACACAGTAAATAAGACAAAATGACAGCCTACAGAACGGGAAAAGATCTTCACCAACCCCACAGCTGATAGAGGGCTGATCTCCAAAATATATAAAGAACTCAAGAAACAAGACAGTAAAATACCAAACAATCCAATTAAAAAATGGGCTACAGAGATAAACAGAGAATTCTCAGCAGAAGAATCTCAATGGCCAAAAGACATTTAAGGAATTGCTCAACATCCTTAGTCATCAGGGAAATGCAAATCAAAACGACTCTGAGATGCCATCTTATACCTGTCAGAATGGCTAAGATCAAAAACACTGATAACAGCTTATGTTGGAGAGGATGTGGAACAAGGGGAACTCTCCCCCACTGTTGGAGTGAGTACAAACTTGTACAGCCACTTTGGAAAACAGTATGGTGACTTCTCAGAAAATTGGGAATCAATATACCTCAGGACGCAAGGATACCACTCTTGGGCATATACCCAAGGGATGTTCAATCATATCACAAGGACACATGCTCAACTATGTTCATAGCAGCATCATTTGTAATAGCCAGAACCTGGAAACAATCTATATGCCTCTCCACCGAAGAATGGATAAAGAAAATGTGGTACATACATATAATGGAGAATTATTCAGCTGTAAAAAACAATGACATCATGAAATTTGCAGGCAAATGGATGGAACTAGAAAATATCATCTTGAGTGAGGTAACCCAGACTCAGAAAGACAAACATGGTATGTACTCATTCATGAGTGGATACTAGATATAAAGCAAAGGATAATCAGCTACAACCCATAGCTCCAGAGAAGCTAGGAAACAAGGAGGACCGTAAGAGCGATGCATGGGAAGGGGAAACAGATGAGCTCTCTATGAATAAACTGGAGATGAAGGGGGGCAATAGAAGGGAGGGGATAAGGGATGAGAACATGAGGGAACAGGACAGTTGAGCTGGGGGAGGGGAGGAGTGGGAGAGTTATGAAAGAGATATCTTGATAGAGGGAGACATGATGGGGTAAGGGAGAAACCGGGTGCTAGGGAAATTCCCAGGAATCCACAAGGATGACCCCAGATTAGACTACTAGCAATAGTGGAGAGGGTGCCTGAACTGGTCTACCCCAGTTATCAGATTGGTGAATACCCTAACTGTCATCATAGAGCCTTCATCCAGTAACTGATGAAAGCAGATGCAGAGATCCAGGAGTCTAGTCGAAGAGAGGGAAGAGGGATTATATGCACAAGGGAGGTCAAGATCATGAGGGGGAAATATACAGAGATAACTGAACCAAGCCATAGGAACTCACAAACTTTAGACTGACAGTTGTGGAACCTGCATGGGACCAGACTAGACCCTCTGCATATAGGAGACAGTTGTGTAGCTGGGTCTGTTTGAGGCGCCCCGGGCAGTGTGATCAGGATCTATCCCTGGTGCATGAGCTGGGTTTCTGGATCCCATTACCTATGGTCAGACACCTTGATGGGGGGCGGGGGGTTGGTCTTGCATTAACTGAATGTACCAGGCTTTGCTGTCCCCCCATTGAAGGACTTACCCTTTGGAGGAGGGGATGGGGGCTTGGTTGGCGGGGGGCGGGGGGCAGGGGTGGGAGCGGGAGGAGGGATGAGAGAGAGATCTGTGGTTGGTATGTAAAATGAATATTTTTTTAATTAAAAAAAATACCAGTCTACTGTGACTGTTAAGGTATCTTGGTTTCCTTTGCTAAGGCTGTTTACCCATCTCACTTGTATATCCAATTGCTATTCCTGCCTTCTATGCCTCTTATAACTGGATTCCTATAAACACAAGAATTAAGTCCTAAGGTTCTGAATCCATACAGCTACCAAAAACACACTGGAGTATATTTGGCCAAAATAAAGTTTATTAGTTTTTTTTTTTTTGATCTGCAACCTTACAATGTTTTATAATTTGTAAAACAATTTGTTTTACAAATGCCATTTTGTAAAACAGGAGCCACTGGGGCTAATATATGGTCGGCAGTATAAAAGAGAGTAGTATTTGTGTGCCACCATACATGGTGAATATCTGTGACTATGAAACACCTGGCTTCCTAGCATGTAAATGAGAAATTCCTAAGTCAATTATTTATTATTTTACAGCAAATAATAGCCCTTCTGCTCAGTCATTGAAGATCTTGTAAACAAAAAAAAATTTAACTACAAAAGGCTCTCCCAGGTTTGCTTCCATTGTTCTAAGTTTACTTAACTCATTTATTTTATTTTTAATTGCAATATAGTTATATACTTTCTGCTTCCCTCTCCTCCCTCCAATCCTTCTCATTCCCTTCTCTCAAATCATGTCCCATTTCCTTTAAATATCTTTATCTACATAAATGAATAACAATATGAATATAACCTGCTGAGTCTCTAAGTGTTGCTTGTATGTGTATGGTTTTGGGGCTGACCACTTGGTACTAGATAACAAACTTGGGGTACATCTCTGAGAAAGACTAATTCTCCCCCTCTCTGCCGTTCTTCATTGCCTACAGCTTTTCAAAAACAGCACTACCATTTTTCCAGGTGCAAAAATCCAGAAACCTGAGCCGCATCCCTCTATTGCTACATATCCATTTAAAAATTTTTATCAACTACACATCCTAAAATTTTTCTCTTAATAATATTATTTGTTTAGTAAGTCAAAACAAACACCATTACTTAAAATGATGAGTGGTTCCTAATTAATATCAACTGTTAATATCATCGTAAGTAGGAGCAATTTCCAGCACATATGTCTTTTTGAGCAATTTCCAATCATAAGTCTACTTAAACAAATTCACCTATTACTAAAACTACGAATTTGAGTTAGTAGTGCTGATTTTTTTTTTGGGGGGTGGGAAGCTAGGTATTTTTTGACCCCTTCTTTTGCACACACTACCCACTCTCATAGACAAAGCAACCATTTCCCTTCTCTCAGAATACTGGAAGTCTTCTAGTGGGTCTCTTTGAACCTTTTAATTCACTTCAGTACAAGTAAGTGATGTCACAACATTTTCAGTAGCATCTTACTATAATATCTAGGATTAAAGTCCAAAATCCTTAACTTAGTCTACAGAGTCCAGTGTGCTCTATTTGAGGCAAGTGGGATATATGGGAAGTAGAGCAGACTGGACTCTGAGTTGCCTCAATTGGCTCCTTATTCACGTTTTGTGCATGAGTATTGAGCCTCAATACCCTTCTTTGATGCACCAAACTGTTTGATGCACAGCAGCTGTTCCCAATGCCCTGATTAGCTTCCACCTCTGCAGTTTTGTCCCACTAACACTCACCCTTCAAGACTCATTTTGAACAGTGCTTCTGCAGAGAAGCCTTTGTGATGCTCCTGATTGGCTCAGACTCTGTTTGTGCTCTTCTGGGATCTTACATTCCTTCTCTAGAGCATGTATCACATAAGCTTAATTGCATGGTCATTTTTTCTTACTTGGAAAGTATAAGCTCTATGAAGATTAGAACAAATGCATTTCCATCATGGCTCACCACTTAGTTCCTAGAATAGACTGTCTTGTAGATTACCAGTGCTTAATAAAAGTCTTTTAAGAACAACAATCTAACTAGTACTATCATCTATTGTCATATTAAATGTTTTAGAAAGGAAAAGTAATTTAAGACTTAAAAGTTAGCTAATCACGGAGTTGGAATTTGAACCTAGGTAGTTTTGAATTCAGAATTTTAGTTATATTACTTTTCAAAGGGTATGAGGTACTTCTCAGGAAGCATCTCTCATGATCAATTTTTAAGAATCAAATAACTTAATTCCTAGCTGACATCTAAAGGACTACCTACAACAGCCTAATAAATGGCGAAAGGCTAATGTCATAGTAAAAAGTGCACAACACTAAACTTCATTTGATGTAACCGAAGGGTGAGGAGAGAAATGAGGTACAATGAGGAAAACATATATGTATGATATATGGAATGCTGGCCTCTATGCTAGCATATCCTATCAGAGGCCTCAAGACAACTCAACTCCTAAAACAATGAAGAACAGCAAAGCAAGAGACTGAAAGAACAATGTGTTAAGAAGCAAGGAGATAGATGAGTTCTAGTTGGCTTAGTCTGCATGAATTTATCTCTTTATTCTTTATTTTATATTGCATTGCTATGGGCCTCATAAATGTTATGTAAATTCTTTTCTCTGGAACTACATTTCATCTTGCTTCTCCCTAATGGTTAGTTTATATAGTACAATATAAAATCTAAGAATTGGTATAGCTATGACCATAATGAAATACAGAATTATCTCAGCATCATAAACACACCACTTTATAATGAGTAACATATGCTTTCTTTTCATTTTCATCTAGCAACTAACCTACTTTCATGTTTATATAAAATTTTGTTCTTTTTGATAGTGTTATGTAAATAGAATAATTCATCATGTGACCTTTTGAGATTGGCCTTTTGATTCAACAAGTTGCCAAGAGGCTGTGCATATGAGTAGCTCCCTAGTGTTTACTGAATAGTATACCACACGATGGATGTACCAAAGCTTAATCATTTCTCATTAAAGGATATTTTAGTTGCTCTAATTTTAGGACAAAAAGTCAGACCACTCACATTTAATATAATTACTGATGTGAGGGTTTATACTCATCACTTTATTCTTTGTTCACTCTAGGTATGGTTTGCTCAGTTTATGGAATCTATACATTTATATCTTTTGGTAATTTGGGATAGTCTCTGTTTTTAATGAAGTATGTTTTTCAGTCTTTTCTTTTTTCTCCTCTCTGTGTCTGATGACATAAATGTTAGATCTTTTGTTACAGCCCTATAAGTCCCTGAGACATGATTCATTTATTTAAGGTATATTTTCTCTGCTCTTCAGATTGAACACTATTAGACTGTTCTGTTTTCAAATTCATATTTTCATTCTCTACATTCTGTTGTTAAGGCTATACACTGACTTTAAACATTTTGTTCACTGTTAGTTTTAGTTGTGTTTCCTTTTAATTCTTCTCCATTTTGTATTTCTTTGCTAAAATCATTTTCATTTGCTTGTACACAGGAAGTATTTTTATTTTTATGGTGTCAGACTTAAAATCTTTGTGTGAAAACTGTAGCATCTACCATTTGTCTTTATTGGTTGAGATTTTTCTAGTTCTTGGTATATTGAATGATTTTATTTTCATTGTACCTTGCAAATTTGGGGTATATTATGTTATAAGGTTATGGGTCCTCTTTAAATCTTGTATTTCAGGAAGTATCTTTCTGGCGTGCTGGGAGTGGGGCAAGAAATGCCATCTCATTACTGTCAGATGAGGGTGAAAGCCCAGGTTTTTCACTGGCCTTTATTGATAGTGGTGAAGGTGCCTTGTTATTGTTGGTTAAGATAGGACTCCACATTAGTGCACAGGTACAGCATATCACTTCTTCTTAAGTTGTCTTCACAAGACAGAGACTGGGTTTGCCACCAAGGACATGATGTAACCTTCACTAGTATCTAACTTGATCCCTACTGATGAATCCTGGAAAAGGGGAGAATCTGTGTGGTTCCCATTTCTTCATTTATGAAAATGTGTATCTGTAAGACACAGAACAGATCAGTGATTGCCAAGGGCCAGGGAGAAAAGGTGACATAGACTTCAAAGGGGGAGTTTGCAGGTAATGAAATTGTTCTGGATCTAGAATGGTTCTCCAGTAGGTAGGCCTTTGGATATGGCTTTCTAAACTCAATGTTTTCAGCAATTCATAATAATTCATCCATGTATTTGTGTATATCAACACTTCATTTCTTTTTATTGCTAAGTGCACAGATATATCCTAATCTGTTTATAAATTTACTTGTTGATAGATATGTATATTGTTTAGCATATTTAGCTATTTATAGCTAAGACTGCTAAGATCACCCTTGAATAAGTCTTTGTGGAGAAATGTTTTAGCTTTTCTTGGATAAATAGCTAGGAGTGGGATTGCTAGGATGTAGCTAGGTAAGTGACATTTTTAAGAATCTTCCCAACTTAAAGCATGCTTTGTTTTTTGTTTTAAATACAGGGATCTGTTAAACTTTACTGCCAAGGTTTAAGAGAAAGCAAGTTGTCTTTCAAGGAACAGGAATGCTAGAGCACGGCTGTGGTTAAGACTCTGAATCACTGAAGTCAGAGGTGCTAATGAGACCCAATGTTTCTGATTTTCCCTCTAAAAGAGTGCTGCTTTCACAGGTGAGAATGAGTTGGACTAGAGTAGAGGCTGACCATAAAGAATGCAGTTAGCCCATTCTCACGTCTCATAAAACCCCAAGAGGTTCAGGAAGGGCAGAGAAACAGGAACTTAGCTGTGTGCATGACCACTTTAGTGTCTGCTTTTACTATTTACCTTTCATTTACTAGAAAAACAAGGTCGACTGCTTTGTGCCCTGCTACATCTCCACACGAACACCATGATGCTGGGCTGGAAGAATCAGGAGGGCAGGCAGAAGCTGCATTATTACAGGTGCTAGGGAAGGCCTGAGCAGCATTGTCTGTACTCACTCTTGTCATTTCCACTCAGCCTCCACACCAGACTCACTTGTATTACTCTCTTCTCCATCCCATTTGACTTACTCAGGCCTGTCTTCACTGTTTATTCGGGTCTTCCTCTTAGACTTCTATTTTTTCTCTCCACTGCACTTCCTAAACATGTATACATGTGGACCTCTGTACAACTCTTAACTTTCTTAGATTCTTAGTTTTTATTTCAGCTTTCTTTCCTAGTTTTTCCTTCTGGATAGTGGCTACCAAGCCTTCTAATCCCAGCTATGCTAGCTAGGGGTCAACTAAACTATCCTGACACTGGTGACAGCCTCTTACGCTGAGCTGTAGTTTGCTGCTTAAAGCAAGACCAGCAACATCCTACCAGAAGATACCTCGACATTACCTATTTCCATCTGGGTACTGGGACTGCCTGTCTTTCTGTGTTCTAGTTAGTTTTTATCATCAACTTGACATAGCCTAGAATCACCTGAGAAGAGGGAACCTCAAATGAAGAACTACCTTGATCAGATTGTCCTATAGTTGGCCTCAAACTCACAGAGATCCACCTGCCTCTGCCTCCCAAGTGCTAGGATTAAAGACATACATCACCATGCCCAGCTCTAAATTATATTTCTTTATATTTCAAATATATCTCATGTAGATAATAGCTGGGTCCTTCTTTTTATCTGTTTCACTGGTTTTTGCATCCTAACAAGGGTAAACATTCTTTATATAGTTATTGTTACATTAGGACCATTGTTTCATTACTGTTTTGCTTTTCTCCTGTTTCATTCTCTAGTTCTTTCTGTTAAGTTTTGAGTGTGTTTAGGTGTAAGCTAATTTCAGTTTATCTATTGAGTTCTGAGTTATTTTGCTTGTGGTTGCTCTAAAGGTATTACTATATACAATCTTAACTTTCACTATACATTCTAAATTGATACTGTGAAACTTTGTGTAAAATGTAGAAAAATGGCCTGGAGAGATGTTAAGCTGCTCTTCCAGAGGACCTGGGTTCAATTCCCAGAACCCACATAATGTCCCACAACCATCTGTAACTTCAGTCCCAGGGGATTCAATGCCCTCTGTTGGCCTCTGAAGGCACTGCATATATGCAGCACGCAGACATACATTCAGGTAAAGCACTCATACACATAGAAATAAAATGTAGAAATACTGCAACTTCATAGGTTTACTTTTGGTTCCTGAATATTTATACTATGTAGGATAATATGCACACTATCATATGCAGCACAAATGACAAGTGTTATATAACCCTATAAGACAATGTTGAAATTTTTGCTTTAAGTCATGTTTTAAAAATTTAAGTAAGGGGCTGGAGAGATGGCTCAGAGGTTAAGAGCACTGGCTATTCTTGCAGAGGTCCTGAGTTCAATTCCCAGCAACTCTGGTGATGGGATGGCCAAACACCCTAATTGTCGTGCTAGAAACCTCATCCAACTACTGAGGGATCTGGATGCAGAGATCCATGACTAGGCCCCAGGTGGATCTCTGGGAGTCCAATTAACGAGAATGAGGAGGGTTTATATGAGCGAGAATTGTTGAGACCAAGGTCGGATAAAGCACAGAGACAAATAGCCAAACAAACGGAAACACATGAAATATGTACCAATGGCTGAGGAGTCACCAACTGGATCAGGCCCTCTGAGTGGGTGAGACAGTTGATTGGCCTGATCTGTTTGGGAGGCATCCAGGCAGTGGCACCGGGTCCTGTGCTCACTGCATGAGTCGGCTGTTTGAAACCTGGGGCCTATGCAGGGTCCCTTGGCTCGGCCTGGGAGGAGGGGACTGGACCTACCTGGACTGAGTCCACCAGGTTGATCTCAGTCTGTGGGGAAGGCTTTGCCCTGGAGGAGATTGGAATGGGGGGCAGGCTGGGGGGGAGGTGAGGGGGGGAGGGGGGAGAACAAGGGAATCTGTGGCTGATATGTAGAACTGAATTGTATTGCAAAATAAAAATTAAAAAAAAAATAAAAATTTAAGTACACAGAATTTCCAGGTTTATTGATCTTCCTTCTTTCCTGAAGCACTTTCTTGTCTAGTTGTGTGTGTGTGTGTGTGTGTGTGTGTGTGTGTGTGTGTGTGTGTATGTGCTGTGGTGATTGAATCTGGGGCCTCACTACCAGTGAGCTACAACACAAGCGTAGTACAAGTTTGCTGGCAATGAATCTTGTGATGGATATTTTTAATATAAAAGTATTAAATACATATAAATATAATGTATAAATTCATAAAATTTCACTTTTACATTTATTTTAAGTTATTACAATCATGTGTGTGTGTATGTATGTGTGTATGTATGTATGTATGTGAGTGTGTATGTATGTATGTATGTATGTATGTATGTATGTGTATTGGGTAGGTCGCACATAGCACAGCATGCATGTGGAGGTCTCCTTCTTTCACCATATAGGCTCCAGGGATTGAATTCAGGGATCAGGTTTCACACCAAGAACCTTTACCTATGGTGCCTTCTTACCAGCCCTTGCATTTAGTTCTTAAGCATATCTTTGCAGATATATAAAGTAAGGATGATGATTTTTTTCCTTCAGCATGTTAAAGATGAATTTGTATCCCACTTACACTAGGTTACAACAGGTTATGGAACTCTGGTGAGCCTCCTACCTCACAATCTCCCATCTGTCTTTTGACATCATTGCCCTCTGACAGTCTTCTTTCTACTTCTGTCATTCTCTTCAATAAGACACACAGCTTGGTGAACATAAACCAGGCTTGTATTTTTGATGAAGGAAAAGGCAAGCTATATGAGACTGTCCAAGCAATTGCCACATGGTGAAGAAAGAAGGAAACAAGATGCAGCCGGCATCAGGAAGAGTACAGTTCCCTTCAGCACTGATATTTCTGCTCCCCTGTAATTAACTATGGAGCCCTTGCTCTGGTTGTTCAGGATAAAGAAAACAATGTGGTGACCAGAGAGCTCCAGGCCTTGTGCTAAAATGAAAATCCAACAGGCACCTGGATGGGTCTGCACATGGTTAAGTGAAAAACAATCCCCTGTTCTAAGACTGCACTTAGGTTTCCTTTGTTTGAATCCAGGACTTTCCTGTCACCTGAAAAGCCCAACAACTTCTTTGGTTCAACAGTATCATATCAGTTATTTTAGGTTTGTACATCACTTTTCAATTAACAACCCCCTCAGCTCCAGAAAACACATACATATGATTTGTCAGCATACTTTCTTAATATTTCAAAAGAACAGGTGAGTATGAATCAGAAATAAGACAGCTAATAAATATTTAATGCAGTTAAAACCACAATGAACCATCAAAAATTATAACTTTTAATTAAATGATTCTTTACCATATCCTACTCAAGTGACAATATTAAATATATAAAATCAAAGTCACAAAATTTTGATGTTTCATTTGTGTATTTAATAAAGTAAGGACACAACTGATTTCATAGGAGAAGTATTGGACAAGCACTTAGGAGATTAGTGTTCAGTTCATGATTCTGCATGTAGGTAGCTCTGTGATCCCTTCTCCACATCAACCTGCTTATCAGACTGTTGTACCTCTCAGTTGTTGTACCTGCTCAACATCAAATGCCTATCAGTCAACTGTTTACAGCACTGAGTAGCACCATCAATGTTCTGTGTAATGGCATAAAATGCATAACAAATTAGTCCCCTTACAAATCTTTAAGTATCTATTACAATACTGTTAATTTATATATGCATGGTTGTGAAACATATCTAGAAATTTTCCTCACTCATGACTGATGTTCTGTTTATTTAAACACATCTCATTGTTTTCCCCTAAGAGTTTGATTATTTTTTTTGATACTTCATATAGCTAGAATCATGTAGTATTTTATTTTGTTTGATGTGTTATGATTTGAATCTGAAATATTCTAGATATGCAGTTGTGTTTAAACATGGGGCCATCAGTTGGTAGAACAGTTTTGGAAGGTTAAAGAACATTTAGGGTGGGCCCTGATCTCACTTCCTGTCCATTCTTTGATTCCTGCTCCCATGCCTTCTTCCCTATTGTGATAAACTGCATCCCTTCAACCTGTAAGCCTAAATAAATCCTCCCCAGCTTATCAGGTATTTGGCCACAAGAATTAATTTCACTTAGAACTAGCCATAATGTCAGGATTCATTCATGCTGTAGCTTTTTAAGGCTTAGTAATGTTCTTTTCTTTGTTATATATTACTTTAAAACCTACTCATCTACTGATGGGCATGTGGGTTATTCCTACCTCTTGGCTTTGTGAATATGCAAGGAACATGACAAGGTAAGAATTTATTCAAGATCTCAATTTTAATTCTTTTGGATAAATGCTCAAAAGCTATGATCATATGGCAGTTCCATTTTTTTTCTTCATTTTATTAGGGACATTTGTACTGTTTTCCACAGTGGCTGTATCACCTTACATTCCCAGTGGTGCATAGGGCTTCCAGTTTAGCCATATCCTTACCAGTAACTGCTCTTTTTTATTTAAAAAGGCAATTATGGACATCTTAACAGTGTAAAGCAATACATCATTGTGGTTTTTTGTTTGTTTGTTTTTTGGTTTTGGTTTTTTCAAGACAGGGTTTTTCTGTGTAGCTTTGCGACTTTCCTGGAACTTGCTTTGTAGACCAGGCTGGCCTCGAACTTACAGAGATCCGCCTGCCTCTGCCTCCCAAGTGCTGGGATTAAAGGCATGCACCACCACCGCCCGGCATCATTATGTTTTTGATGTGCACTTCCTTGAGGATTAGTGATTTAGATAATCTTTTCATATACCTGTTGTCTTTTAATATACCTTCTTTGAAGGAATGTTATTTAAGCTCCTGATTTAAATTTATAGCTCTTTTTTTTTTCTTGATGGAGCTTGGAATCTGTTGTGGGATCACTACCCTACAATTATCCATGCATTTATTATATTCTTCACTTCTAAATCTGCTTGGTTCCTTTAAATATGTTTTATCTATGTTGATATTCTCATTTCCCCATGCAATGTCTTCTAGAGTTTATAAAGCATCTGTATGACAGCTGTTTTTTTTTTTCTTGTCTGTTATTCCATGTACTTCTGTTTCCTTACTTGTTAATAGATTTAGTTGGTTCTTTAGTTAGGCTATGTTTCTGTTCCTTTGTGCATTTTTGTAACTTTTGATGAGCTTTGTGAACTTCACAAACTGCCTCCTCTCCCAGACTAGCTTCCAACTGGAAAGACTCTCAAGGATAATAAACTGACACAGAGACTGTGAGCCCTGAAATCTCTCTGGGAGGACATAAAGCTCTTTGAATCATGTGGATACCCTGTCAGGATGAAGGGAGATGCTTTTTAAAGCAGGAACTTATAATCTCTGAACATTCTCTGGTTGTAATGTACTAAGTTTCCTTGCTCTCTCTGCTTCTCAACAACATCCAAAGTAGGCTTGCTTCCATTGAGAACCCCAAGAGAAGACAAATGTGTTCCATCAGGGAGTTCACTGAACCACGGGCTCCACTCTTCTTTCTAACCCCTTCCAGAAGAGCTTAGAGTCGAGTGTCTTCTGCTCACAGCCTCCACGGCATCATGATTCCTGGGTGCTACAGCTAGTTGTCTCTTGTGCTGTTTGGATTCCGTACTCACTCCCATCAGGCCATGCTGGTTCTTTCCAAGCACTTGGGTACAGAAAGACAGAAATCAGCTTGCCAGCAGTTCTGTCTCCACGTCTCTAACTCTGTTCTGGAAAAGCAGTGAGGCAAACCGCTCTTCCTTGGCACTGAGCTGTGGTGGCCTGACAAACTATAATCATGGGTAAAGTGAAGCTCTTTTTACTTGCTTCAGTCTGACTCTTCGGTCAGGCTGTATGGTGTATTTTAATTTCCTAACTGGTTTCTGGATTTCTCATAAAGGTATACTGGCCAATATATTAAGTCAGTGTCTCTGTTGGGGAATGAAATCTCAGGCTTCCTATTCTGCCATCTTGCTTTTTTTCACTGGTCTTTTTATTACCTTCCAATGTGTTTGCCTAGATTCCTTAAGGAGACATATAAAATTTCCATGCTCTGGAGTGAACTACGCTTAAGAGAAGATGCTTAATTACTGAATGATGAAAGCAATCCATTTTAATGTAAAACCTTTCGTGCTTCAATAAAGATACTACACCAGTATTGGCTTCTATTCTTAGGAGAAACTTGTCTTATGAACTAGTTTTTGCAGAGCTCCAAATAAATTTCCATAGAGCATATCCTCAAAATACAACTTTGCATTAACATTGTAAGAAGTATGTACTTTTATAGTGTTACAGATATTGATTTATATTTTTAAAGAATTAAAAACCTCAGAAACTTCATTCATATTCCAGGCATAGTCAAATCCACCTTCTCAAAATGCCCCAAGATACAATAGCTCTTCCATTCATCAGATATAACAAGCTGCTGGGCACTCATCTGGGTCTCATGGACTGCCTGGCTCTGGTTACAGAACTGCTTACAGAGAATATCTGAAATCTTGTCATTTCCTCTCTTCTCAACTGCGGGCTTCTAGAATAAGGACTTGTGTAAAGTTTTGTACCTTTGTCATCAGAACAGTACTAAAGAGGTAACTGAAATGAAATGTATGTGTGCTAGAGCAAATTCCAAGCAGCCACAAGGGTAGAAAAATGTCTTCTAAAGCATTTGGATTTATCAAGAACCATGAAGGCTGAAGTACTCAATAACTGTCTTATAAATTCTACTGGGTCATAATTAGCTTCTTTTCTTCATTTTTCCATCACATCTGAACAATGTGCTGGTGACTACTCTTTATCCCTTATTTAAGGGGTAGTATCAACTTAGTGGTCCATATTTCAGTTATAAGTACATGAAAACCATTTACCAAGAAAGACAGAAATGCAGTCAAATTCACAAATTATTACCAGAAACATAAAAGTCACCACCAGCATCCATCCCTAACTCACACCTTTCTTTCTTCATTGCTACAAAACCAGTCACAGCACTGGGCAACTGACTGCTATAAGATCACAAGCCTAAAAGGAACAGAAATAATCAGTATAAGGAAGGAGGGCTAAAATGTGTTTGACAAAACAAATGTCCCTGGATCCAAACTGAGGAAAATGAATAGAGCAGAATAAACACATGATGTGACAAAATCTATTACTGCAAACTTAAAAGTGTTTCTGAGGGATCACAACAAGGGACTGTTTAAAGAAACTAAGGCTTCCAAAGCGAGGAAAATAAGCTACATAACCAGACCTTGGCTGATAGCTGCCACTGAATAAATGATAGCTATTATGAGGAGCTAAGAGCCAGCTCAAGTGCCCTTAGTGATGGACCAGGTAGAATTACTGAATGTCTTCCTTCATAGTTCCACAGCTCTCTGCAAAGGATGTCATCTTAACATTTCTCTATGATAGATCAAAGTTTGTGATTCCCCCAATTCAAATGAATTTTAATCTGCAAAGCTGATATATGCATGTGAATTGTTTGCGAGGTTGTTAGTTTATACAGGCAGAGCCCTCAGGAATGGGATCAGTGCCCTCCTAGGAGGCAGGTAAGGAGTGCTCCTCTGCCATATGAGGCCTCTGCAGCATAGAAGAGGATCTGCACAAGAGCCTGAATATGTTGGTACCTTGACTGTAGACATCTAAGCTTTTAGAACTGTGAGTAAAAAATTCTCCAATGTATAAAAGCTACACATCTGTAGTATTCTCATAGCTGCTCAAGCTAAGACATCATCTATCTTACTCCCTATGCAGGGATTTCCCAGAAGGCTGGGATCATAGTTTTGTTTCACTGTCTCATACTGTTTTTATTAATAAAGTTTTTCCCCCTTATGGATCTAGAAAAAATCATCCTGAGTGAGGCAACCCAGACTCATAAAGACAAACATGGTATGTACTCACTCATAGGAGGATACTAGATATAAAACAAAGATGACTAGACTGCTACTCACAACTCCAGGGAGGCTACCTAGAAAACAGGACCCTAAGAAAGACACAGGGATCACCCAATGACAGAGAAATGGAATGAGATCTACATGAACAACCTGGACATGAGTGGGGGTAATGAAGGGCGAGGGTCGAGGGAAAGAGAGCTTGGGGGAGCAGGAGATCCCAGCTGGATCAAGAACAGAGAGGGAGAACAAGGAATAAGAGACCATGATAAATGAAGACCACATGGGAATAGGAAGAAGCAAAGTGCTAGAGAGGCCCACAGAAATCCACAAAGATACCTCCACTATAGACTACTGGCAATGTTTGAGAGACAGCCCGAACTGACCTACTCTGGTGATAAGATGGCCAAACACCCTAACTGTCATGCTAGAAACCTCATCCAATGACTGAGGGAAGCGGATACAGAGATCCACGGTCAGGCCCCAGGTGGAGCTCCAGGAGTCCAATTGGCAAGAAAGAGGAGGGATTGTATGAGCGAGAATTGTTGAGACCAAGATTGGAAAAAGCACAGGGACAAATAGCCAAACTAGTGGAAACACATGGACTATGAACCAATAGCTGAGGAGCCCCCAACTGGATCAGGCCGTCTGGATAAGTGAGACAGTTAATTAGCTTGAACTGTTTGGGAGGCACCCAGGCAGTGGGACCAGGACCTGTCCTTAGTGCACGTATGAGCTGGCTGTTTGGAGCCTGGGACCTATGCTGGGACACTTTGCTCAGCCTAGGTGAAGGGAGGAGGGGACTGGACCTGCCTGGACTGAATCTACCAGGCTGAGCTGAATCCCCAGGGGAGTCCTTGCCCTGGAGGAAATGGGAATGGGGGGTGGGCTGGAGGGAGGGGTAGGGGTGGGGTGGGGTGGGGAGAACAGGGGAATCCGTAGCTGATATAAATTAAATTATAAAATAAAAAATTAAATTAAAAAAGCATAAAGAATTAAGGTAATTTTTTCACTGTAAAATATTTTGTTCCTTCTTTCACAGCTTTAAAACCAATTTTATTCAGTTCCCTGTTCCATTTAAAGCAATGTCTCCTCTTCCATTATTTTATTCAGTTCCCTGTTCCATTTAAAGCAATGTTTCCTCTTCCATTATTGACAGAATGAATTCTTCCAAACAATTATAGTGTACAACTGAGGGAGAACATTGAGATTTAGTATTTTTCATCATTCTTACTTTAAAATAATTTTAGATCAACAAATGCATTATAAAAATAGTAGACCCAGTTAGCCCAGTGTCCCCTGCTATCAACAAAACCACAGTACAAGTACTGAGAGGAAGGAGTTAGGACGGAGTCAATAAAATGAACTGTTTATAAAACTTATATAAATCTCTCAGTTTCCCCACTGATCTCTCTTTTTGTTCAGAGTCTCATATTACATTTGTGGCTGTACCTCCTTAGTCTCCCCGTACAGTGACCGTTCTCACCTTACCCTGTTGAAAACTGTCAGTCAGTTATACTGTATAGGTGGTCCATGAATTTACATTTTACACCTAGATTTGACTCTTGACTCTGTTATTTTGATCTATGTATCCTTAAAGTCAGATTCTCAGGGACTCAAGTTTCTTTATTTGTGGAACAGGGAACAAAGACCTTTTAAGAATATTCTGAAAATTAAATGAGGCAATATAAATTATGTCTTTTTGTCTATTCTTGAAGAATTGTTTTTACTAAAATGTCTTACCCATATTTTAGTAACTTGTTTTGTAAATAAACCATGTTCAATTCAGCCTTTGATTCACACACATTGCCTCACTGCAAATAGCTGGTGTTATTGTCTGCATCTCTGCAAGCTGTCCTACGTTGCTCTCTCTAACTCTTGCTGGTATGTCTGTATATAAGGCTTCATAGTCACCTTTTGAGTTTTAATTTGTGACCAGTAATCAGAGGGAATTGATCTATCTATTTATAAATTCATTCAATGTTACACCAAATCTACTATCCTCTGTAGGATTAGACATAGTAATAAGTTACTTGTCATCATGGATTTTAGGACGGGTGGGAAAACAGATAAGTAAATAATTATGATTCAGTATAATCAGGTCTATGAGAAGTGATGTCTGGGATCACATAAAAAGCATTCTTAAACCTGGGGTTGGGAAAATAGATTGAGATTTCATGAAGTAGATGCTCTTGTGCCTAAATTAAGGCCGCAGACCGCAGAGGAAGGAAGGGAAAAGGGGAGCAGAGGTGTGGAGCTTAAGGAGAGCAATTAGAGCCGAGGAGAGTAAAAGCAAGCCGGCCCTGGGAAATCTCTTGTGTTGTAAACCTGCAGTGCCAATACCTCAGGGGCTCAGAAACCTCACCAGGAAACTTCTGCTCCCAGGGCTCTGAAGACTGCATTGACAGGCCTAAACCTCTGGATAGTATACTGAGCTTACCTCGTTTAACATCTGTGAATGAAGGTAAAATTTGAGGTGACAACTGGCTGCTTGCTCACATCATAAGTAGGTTTGCCCTTTCTGACAAAGGCATTTCCTAAATTTTCTTTTAAGTGTAAATGGCCATGAAAAGACCCCCTTTAATTGGCCCTTTTGACATATGCTGGTGAGAGGCTCTGAAGCTCTCTCAATTTTCTCTTGATAACACCCATTCCTGTGGCTGTGGAGGTTTGGCATTGGGTCCACCTGATTCCAGAGCCAAGTTTAACCTGTAAATTGCTGTTCTTCACAAGTGCTACATACCTCTTACTCATTAAATATTAGAATTTAGGAGACTTGGACACAAAATGTTGAAATAATTCAAGAGATTTCACTGTTAGTTCCTACTGTACGTTCTTAACCATCTTCACCTCCCAGTCCCCACTCCCCGCCTTTCCATATGGACAGTAAATAATAACCTGAATTCTTAGTTTTGGTCACAGGACTATTTCTCAAACCTTCACAGCTTCGTACTCAAGGCACTAATATTACATACCGTCAATTGGTGTATCAGGAGATCCATTAAGAAGGTAATCTTGTTACTAAACAGAACATCAGTGCAGTTTTCTGAACAGTTATTGCAGGTGAGGTTGTAAACATTGATTGCATTGCAGAGAGACCTAATAGGAAGGAAAACACCATTCGTAAAACCTGAGCAACTCTTCTCCCAACAATTTAAAATACATAAAGTCAATGGTACACAAGGAACAGGCATGAGATGGAAGTTGCTCTACAAACCCAAGCCAAAACCCATTAGGCCCAGGCCCATCAGTCAGACAGAAAAGGCAGCTATTTTTATTTAAGTGCAGTGCTCATAGTACCTAACAGTTCTTACCAATGTCTGTTAGTTACAGGGCAGACAATGCATAGAATTTCCCATTCTTTCTGATAATTTCACTTAAGATCAGACATCAACCAGGAACCTCGGTTTTTTAAATAACACCCAGAAAAAAAGACTGCCAAATTGCCTGTTGCCAGGTCAGTTGGTCCATGACAAGGCAGCTGAAAAAACAGTGTAGAGAGACTGGAGCTATTCAATCCCATGAGGTGAGACCTACAGGTTTCTGGGAAGAGAGTTCTACACTGTTTGAAGAGGTATGAACATGGATCTGGTCCTGGGCAGATGAAGACTTCTTTCCTAGAGGGTCCAAACTGGTCACGGACCCAAACAGTCCAAAGAAAAACTAGCCAAAGATTTTTCTCTAGGGGATCTTAAGAAAAGCCATGATATTAATCGCTCAAAGAAACTTAAAGCAATAAGCTCAGAGGACATGGGACTCTTCTGAGTGTTTTGAAGTTTGGGCCTAAAACTGCCTGTGTGATCAATGTTTATTTATTCTGGCTTGTCTGACTGAATTTTCTGCTTAGTCCTTCACAACCAATCTTCTAGGACAGTAGTTCTCAACCTTCCTAATGCTGTGACCCTTTAACACAGTTCCTCATGTTGTGGGGACCCCCAACCATAAAATGATTTTTGTTGCTCCTTTATAACTGTAATTTTGTTACTGTTATGAATCATAATGTAAATATCTGATATGCAAGATATCTGGTATGTGACCCCTATGAAAGGGTCATTCAGCCCCAAAGGGTTCATGACCCACAGGCTGAGAACCACTGTTCTAGGACATTTGTTGAATTGTGACCTGTCAATCAGCAACATCAATATTACCTGAGAACTTTGAGAAATGCAAATTGCCAAACTCCGCTGCATACCTATTAAACAGAAATTTATGTCTTAAAAAAATTCTGCAGCAGGCTGGAGAGATGGCTCAGTGGTTAAGAGCACAGAATTGAGGGGTTTCTGGAAGTCAGTTACAGTAGAGTGTACTAGTGAAGAGCAGAGCTGCAGGAACCAGTTACTTCTAGGGCAGAGTCCCAGTTTATCATTCAAGACTTTAGGAAGTTTCTAATTTAGTATTTCATCATCTATTTCACATGCTTAAAAACAAGATACTATTTAAGCTTCCTGTGAGTGTCACGAGAACTAAATGAGATAATGAAGTACTTAGGGCACTACTTAATCGTTAGTAGGACTCATTATATAATGGATTACAGTTATTTGCTCACAAGAATAAGACTGCAAATGTTTTTTCCATAAGGTAAAATTAGGTGTTGATGATGATAAAACAATTATATTTGCAAAGGCAAATATATTTGCGACATGTAAAGAGATGGTAAAACACTGTAAAGATACTATTTGTAATGCCACTCTTTCCTACTGTTGTAAGTATTTCTCGGTAACACTTAGTGTTCCCTGTAATACTAGCTTTGAAGTTTTAAAAAGAGAAGCAGAATCTTACTCAAAAACACAAACCACAAAACAGAAAACAAGACTTTTTCTGGTTGAAGTGGAACTGGAAGATCGAGGGATCTTCTTTCTCCAAGAACCCAAAGGCTTCCTAAGACGGACCAGAACCCCAGGGCATCTGTGTGGCATCACTGGTTTTGGGGCCAGGTTCAGAAGTCTCCCAATGCTTTTCTAAGTCCTCTGTGAATTCATTTCTGATAAAGGACAAACTGAAAAATCCTGCATAATTTTAAAA
Source organism: Peromyscus eremicus (assembly GCF_949786415.1). Classification (NCBI taxonomy): domain Eukaryota; kingdom Metazoa; phylum Chordata; class Mammalia; order Rodentia; family Cricetidae; genus Peromyscus; species Peromyscus eremicus. Next base: position 50,024,287 of record NC_081422.1, read on the forward strand.
ATACTGAACAGTGTTTTGTCCTATGGGCATAAAATTTTAGTTCAACCAATCTCCTTACTATTGTGTCCAACTTTCAATAGCATAAATAATGCTTTTTGTGAGTGAGAAGTTTTTGTTGTAAACTGCTGGAGAAAAGTTCCAGCTGATTTAAACCAGAAAAATGGACAGGCTGTTAGATACAAAATAGAATCTGGGAAATGCTTCTAGGTCTGCTGCCCAAATCAAACATTACTGAACGGGCCTAAACAAGCTAAACAAATCCAAAACACGACCAGGCATGACATGCCTCACCCTAAATGTGACTTTGGGCTTTACAAACAGTAACCTCCACCTCTTAAAGACTAGAGTTTGGATACCCCTGCTTTACTTCATTAACTCCAGAGTAAGAGTCTGGCTTAAGGCCTCAATCACCTGCCTGCATGTAGACACAATGAAGTCTGGGAAGCAAATACCTGCTTGCTTCTTTCATAATTGCTGGTTATGATGAAATGGGCAAAAAGAAATGAACATTTTTAAAATTTCCAAATATACTGCCAAATTCAAACTGACTTCCAGAAAAAAAAAATTAAACCAATTTTCACTCCGATAAAGTAACCTCCCTGCCCCAACCCCATGTTATGGACAATACTGGCTACATCTTCATAAATTTGAGAGCAAAATAAAACTGTTACTTTAATTTTTTTGTTTTTTATTTTTAAAATAAGCATACAAAGTACTGTGTTTCATTATGGTGTTTTCACACGTACTTGTTCTGCTGATTCACTCCCCTGGCTTCTGCTTGTACTCTTCTACCCAAGGTCAGTGCCCTGCTGTTTTTCTTTCATGCGACACATACCCCACTACATACCCCATGAAAACTTTATATCCTCTCACAGTCTGCATTCTAATTTCAAGATTTCTACACCCTTACATACACATATTCATATATAAAGCCAGGATCCACAAATAAAAGAAGAATATTCAAAAATTTGTTATTCTGAGTCTGGACCTAACTTAATATAGCACTATTCAGATCCATCAAATTTTGGGCAATTTTTAATGTTTCATTTTTCTTGGTGGTCTAATAAAATGAATAGTGTATATATACCACATTTTCTTTGTCTACTCATATAGGTTGATTTCCTTGTTTCTTGTTTTCTTTTTATGGTTTAAAAGTACTTTCAAATTATGAAATTAGGTAATTATTCATGCGTATGTTTTTAAAGTTATCACTAGGTGATAATTTTATGGTTTTCATAATTCACTCTATCACAGTTCATTTTAAATTTATTTTGGTGTGATGCATGAAACAGGAGCCTCAAGTTATCACCATTGAGGTGTGTGAATAAACTGTCCTCCACGTATTTGAAATGACACACATGGAGAATGAATTCTCTGGTTTCTTTGTGTAACTGACAACTGTCTTTATGCTAACACTGTATTGTGTAATATTATATAAGTAAATGGTAGGGTTAATTAATATGCAAAGTTATAGATCCAAAAACTATTAAAAATCCCGTGAGAATGCTGATATGGCTCTAGGAATGTAACCAAGCTGCCTTTTCTGCTGTCTGTATTTTTATAGCCTTAGTTTTTAATTAGTATTTTTGTGTCTTAGTCAATCAAATTTTTACGGCTTGTCTTGAATTTTTGGTTAACTATTGAGGCATAAGAAAATGCACACATTAAAAAAGCAAATAACTTCTGGTCTGGAGTGGGCCTTCTTTAGCATCCTCTGGGCTCAACAAAGAAAACCTCCTGGTAAAGAAGAATGTGCATCTGAACAGCCTTATGTTCACATAACTTGTTTAAGAAACTATGTTCTAATGAGGAAGAAAGGGAGAGGGAACCAAGCTCTCAGGGTGAGGAAAAACTTGTGTACGCAGTGAACTTACTTGAAAGACAATCTTTATTTGAAGAGCACCTGGTTTAGAGTGCACATTGCTCTGAGCCCAGCTTGGGTGGTCTGTCCAGCACCCTCTCTGTAATTTTAACCATGAATGACTCGAAGCACTTTTTGACATCAAACAGAAGGCCCCAGCTTTTCAAAGTATCTTCTCAGAGGATGTTAAAATCTCACTGCATATTCTCAAGAGTGCACTGTAGTGCTGATGGGGGTCTAAGATACATACTTTCTTGCCCCAAATATACTTATGAATGATTTTCTTTTGTCAGAAAATTTTCTTACTTAACAAGTTTCCTCTGAAAAACAGAGGACAGAAAAAAGCATTATGAAACCAAGCCTTTTAGTGAGAGGTACAGGAGCTTATATAGAAAAAAGATGATTAAAGAATACAACTAAAGTACACTAAGAATCACTTCAGTGTAGGTCCTGACAAAAAGTAGCAGGATACTTCAATATTCTGCTCTCATATTCAGAGAGGTCTAACAAACTGAAGTCAGCAAAGAAATCCCAGAGCTAAATTATACTGTAGATTAACTGGATATCACAGGTGTCTATAGAACATACTGTATACGGATAGAAAATATATATTGTTTTCTAAAAGTCAGGTGGAACCTTCTCTACAACTGATCATGTGGGAAACCATAAAGCAACCCTTAACAAATAAACAACAAAACAAAAAACTAATTTTCAACTCACCAAAGCCACCATGGAGTAGAACTAGAAATCAACAGTAAGAGAAACCTTAGAAACCACCAAAGATATGGAGACAGCACACTTATGAATCAACAGTGAATCACTGAAGAAATCAAGAAGGAAATTACAATATTTCTAGAACTTGCTGGGTATGGTGACACATACCTTCAATGCCAGCACAAGTAGAGGCAGGCGGACCTCTGTGAATTCTGGGCTAGCCTGGTGTACACAGCAAATTCCAGGCTATATAGTGAAACCCTGTCTGAAACAAAACTCCTACAAGCAAATGAAAATGATAACGTTACCTATCAGAACTCCTGGGCTACAGCCAAGGCAGTCCTAAGCAGATACTTTACAGCTGTAAATACTCCCATTAAAAAAAAATTAGAGAGACCTCAGCTTAATAATGTAATGATGTACCTGAAGACTCTAGAAAAATAAGAAGTCAAAACCAAACCCAAAGGATTTAATGAAACAGATAGAATATATAGTGTCAATGAAATGAAGAGTTTCTCTTAAAAAATCAGTAAGACTGATGAAAGAGAGAGAGAGGCAGAGAGAGACAATGGCGCGCGCGCGCGCGCACACACACACACACACACACAGAGAGAGAGAGAGAGAGAGAGAGAGAGAGAGAGAGAGAGAGAGAGAGAGAGAGGGAGAGGAAGCTAGAGAGAGAGAGAGAGAGAGAGAGAGAGAGAGAGAGGGAGGGAGAGGAAGCTAAACCCAACTTAATCAAATAATAACTGAAAATGGAGTTTGTTACATTTGGGAATAATTTGAAAGCTTACATTTTAAAAAATCTGGAAAATAAAAGAAATGAACAAATTTCTAAACTTACTTGACCTACTAAAATTAAATTCAGAAGACATAAACAACTTAAACAGACTAATAACAAGCAACAAGACTGAAGCAGTAATTAAAAGTCTCTGCAAAGAAAAGCCCAGGGCCAGATGGATCCACTACTTAATTCTATTAAACGCTCAAGGAGGCTCTAACACCTCAAACTGTTTACAAAATACTACCAAATTCATTATATGAGGCCAGAACTACCCTTATACTAAAACTGGACGAAGACCTTACAAGAAAAACAACCCTACAGATTAATTTCCCTGATGAACATATATGTCAACATTCTCATACATGTATGTGTATTTCTATTTACACATCTTAAATGAAGTTATGCCATTTGGGCTGCTAATGCTTCTCACAAGAGTCACAGACTAACAGAAACCTCAGTTCCAGGCACAAGAAATTTCCTTTTGGGTTGTTTGGTCAGGGTAATCCAACAGACACTCAAAACAATATAGGGTACTGATGTGGCCCATATTGTGTCCCAGAATATGTGGAAGGTAAGTCCTTATTGTTGAAGTCACCACATACTTCAGATACAGAACTCAGAAGATTCCAACCAGATCTGATCTGAAAGCTTCCTGCCTGAGGTCTAGTTTTTATGGCACCAGAAGGTGCTATGCAAACTGTCAAGAGGGTATGATGCTTATGAACTACAACAATAACCAGTACGGGAAGATATCCCTAAAGGTGCAGTAGTGGAACTCCTATCTTGGCAGTAACCAAGAGCTGTCGAATTGGAATTAAGACCTGCTCAACAGGAGGGCAAACATGCCTTGTACTGTATATCTAGCCAACTACTAACGGCTGATGAGGTCGTGGATCTTAGAGAAGAACCCATGACTGCCACTTTACTCGATCAGCATAAATTCTAACTCCTTTAAAAACTTCCGCACATATCTGTGGGCATAAGCACAGTTCCTTCATCAGAAAACCTTCTCTTTGCAACATATGGAGAGAATTACTGAAAACCATAAGTGGTCAAAATGCAAAGATCAATTGATCTCAGGATGCCCAGCCCCAGGTGATAGATCTTCAACACAACTCCTATATCTAAGGCTCAGGAAACATCACAGAGGAGGGGCAGAAAGACTGTAAGAGCCAGGGGATCAGAGAAGCTGCTGTGAGATTGTATCTCCTAGAAGTGACAAGGAAGACTCACCACCCATCATACTTCAAAAACATGGCTGCTCAAGCAAGACAGAAACAAGGACAATACCAAGATATGCTAAATGAAAGATGAAAATCTCATGGGGTCCTATGCCTAAACAAAGAACTACAGGCAACTAATGACTGCTGAGAGAGGGAGAATTAGTCTTTCCCAGGGATGAGCCCCTTAATTGGTTATCCAATACCAAGTGGTAAGTCCTGAAATCCTATACACACAAGCAACACTAAATGAACTCAGCAGATTGTATTAGAGAGAAGAAAGAGAAGGGGAGAAATAATGCAATTATATTTTAATTAAAATAAAAATTTCAACAAACCCCCTGAAAATTAGATTGAAGTGCACACTAAGAACATCATACAACATGACCAAGTTGGTCTCATTCCAGGGATGAAAGATTGGTTTAACATATGGAAACAAATAAATATAATGTACCATATAAGTAAATTTAAGGACAAAAATCAAACAATCATTTCAACAAATGCAGACAAGGCATCTGACAAAGTTCAATGTGCATTCATAATAAAAACCCTGAAAAAGTTAGGATCAGACAGAACATTTTTCAACAAAATAAAGGCACATGACAAACCTGTAGCAATCATATTAAATGGAGAAAAATTTAATGAAACAAAGAGGCCCAGTCTCAATTTCCATTCAAAATAGTAATCAAATCTTAGCTGGAGCAATAAGACAAGAGAAATATATAAAAGAGATGCAAATAGGAAAGAAATAAGTCAAGCTATTCCTCTTTGCAAATAACATAATTCTGTACTTAAAAGGCCTTACAGATTTCATCAGAAAAATTTTAGGTATGATAAACACTTTTAGTACAGTTACAAGATATAAAATTAGCATGCAAAAATTAGTAGCTTTTTCCATCTGATAATAATGAAATTGCTGATGATGAAATTAGCTGAAATAACTCATATACAGCAGCTTCAAAAACATGATATACCTAGGAATACACCTGAGCAAAGAGGTGAAAGATCTTTACAAGGAAAATTTCAAGACACAGGAAAAAAATAAATTGAAGAAGACACCAGATGACAGAAAGACCCTCATGTGCTTGGACAAGAATTAATATTGTGAAAACTGGTTACATCACCAAAAGTAATCTACTGAGTCAATGTGATTTCATCAAAACTCCAATGACATTTTTCACAGAACTAAAAAAAATCCTAAAATTAGTGTAGAAACAAAAAGATCATGGATAGACAAAGGAGAAAGAATAAATAATACTAGAGGTATCACAATATTTGATTTCAAATTATACTTCAGAGCCATAGTAACAAAGATAGAACATTATTGACAGAAAAACAGATTTCCAGTGGAATGAAATAACACTCATCATAGAGTGCCCCCAGAGAAATCCAAAGAGAGTTATAGATTCATAATATTTGACAAAGGTGTAAAAAATGTACACTGGAAAAAGCCGTACCCAAAAATAATGCTGGAAAACTGGATGTACACATAGAGAAAAATGAAATTAGATCCACATTTATCACCAGCACACAATAATTGAAGATGGATCAAAGACCTTGCTTCAAATCCTGAGATGATGAAACTGCTAGGGGAAAACACCTCAGGATACAGGCAAAGATGGGGCTAGGTACAGGGCTCACCATTAAGTGCTTACTGTACAAATGTGAGGACCTAAATTCAATCCCTAGATCCCACCTAAAAAGAACGGCGATGGTAGTGTCCACTTGTAGTGCCAAAGCTGGGAAGGCAGAGGCAGCCTCGCTTCATCAGCAAGTCCCAAGCCAGAGACAGAACCTCTCAAAAACAAGGCATACAAACCTGAGGAACGACACTAGAGGTTGATGTCTGGCCTGTGCACACCTGTGCGTATGTACCTGCACACATAACACATGAACACACACACACACACACACACACACACACACACACACACACACACACGCACACATTCTAAAAAAGATTCCATTATCACTTGAAACAGTCCTACAATTGACAAATGGATCTGATGAAATTAAGTTTCTGTATCACCAAAGTGAAGAGACAGCCAACAGACTGGGAATTTTTTTCTCAGATAAAGAATGCACATCTAGAATATACAAAGGGGCAAAAAAAAAAAAAAAAATGACACCTAATCATTAATTCAATAAATGGACTAATGAACTGAATACAGAGTTCTCAAAAGAAGAAATACATAGGTCAATAAGTATTTGAAAAGGTGTTCAACATCTTTAGCCATCAAGGAAATATAAATTAAAACTACCTTCAGGTCCATCTCATTCCAGTCAGGACAGCCAGTAGCAGGAAATAAATGACAATAGATGCTACTGAAGACAAGGAAAGAGGAACTCTCTTCACTGCTGGCAGGAGTGTAATTTGGTACAGCCACTATGGAAATTAGCATGGAAGTTTTTCACAAAATTAAGAGCACATCACTATATGACTCCATTATATCATTTTTGGGCATATATCTGAAGGAATAAGTCAATACTACAGTTATGTATGCATGTTGCTGCTGCACTAGTTACAAGAGCTCAGAAACGGAACCGTTCCATCAATGATGAATAGTAAATATGGCATATGTATACATTGGAATTTTATGTATCTCTAAAGAAAAATGAAATCATGACATCTGTAGGAAAATGGATACAAGTGGATATAGTTATGTTAAATGAAACAAGCCAGACTTAGAGAGGCAAATATTTCATGTTTTCTCTCAGAGGCAGACTCCAGACTTGCACTTCTATCTGCATGTTTCTAGGGGTGTGTGTGTGTGTGTGTGTGTGTGTCCCCGTGGGTGCATATGTATGTGAGTGTCTAGGTCTCAAAAGAAGAAAAGGAATTGTGAGAACAAAGGAAGAGATTTTAAAGGAGAAGAGAGAGAAAGAGTGTATGACACGAAAGCAAAAGGGGGAACAATCGGGGGAAGCGGGGTTAAGGCAATGGTAAAGAGAGATTAATAAGAATAAAATATGCATGTATGCAAATGCCACAACAAGTCTCATTATTTTCTATGCTAACTTAAAAAATTAAAAAGATATTTTTCATGAGTAGAAACATTGTAGAGTTTTAACATTGTCTTGTTTTAAATATACCTAGTAATTAAGATGTCTCGCCAGTGAGAAGTTTAGAGAAAGAATATTGCTGAAATTTAAACAGGAAGAAATTATTCAATTTTGGCATTTTGGACAACACAGAATTTAGATTTGTGACACATTTTAGTAGCTTTTTACTGAAATTGATAACTTTGATGTTGTCTCAGAATATTAGTTGTGGATAAAAGGTTAAAATTTCTACCATTTGTCCTGCTTTGTTCTTTAAGTTGCTTTCTAAAGTCATATTAATTTTACATGTGCCACCATGTAAGTATGGTCAGAGGACAACTGGTGGGAGTCTTTTCTGTCTTTCTACCATGTAGGTTTCAGGAATCAAACTCAGGCTGTCAGGCAAAGCCATCTCACTGGCCACACCCTGTTTTAGCTAATATAAACCCCACTGTTTTTCCCACCATCCTGAGCTTTCAGATGCTGAGAGAGTTAAGAGTGAGGTGGACAGCAGCAAATGACTTAAGCACCCAAACACCCATCCATTCAAGAGGGATCTTTCCAGGATGCTAATCCTGTCTGTTAACTAGTTAACTTTCACTGCATCAACATTAATATTGCACTACATACAAGATAAAACGTCAATGAAATTAAAAATAACTTTAAAAAATTGTCCTTACTATAATGATTCCTCAGAGCAAGGAGTAAGATATTTTCAATACATGTGATATTTCAAAGTGTTTTAAATTGAAAAATTAGGCACAAACAGAATAGGCAATTTCAGTATTCCATAGAGACATATGTATTTTTAGGTCGAAAATCATATATATATATATATATATATATATATATATATATATATATATATATATATTTAAAGCACCGACTTAATAAGCCCATCTCTATTTCCTCAAATTAACCTCTAACTTAGAAGGTACGTTGAAACATTACAATAATGCATTAAAAATGGAGGGTGTGTACCAAATTAATACATTATTTTTAAATTCTAGTGCTAAAGTATTATTTTCACTGCTGATACCAACTTGATATAAGGCATCTATTATTACAAAGTCTTTAAACCTAATCTTAGATAGGATCCCATTATGTAATTTAAAGTTCACAATTAAGTAAGACAGCACTGAAGAAGACCCCAGGTGGTTCACAGTGCTAAACAGCAGATTAAAGTTGACACAGCTAATTTCTTTACTTTAATCTTATTAGTGGTTCAACAGCTGTCAACTGTAACCATCTCTGCAAAAAAGCCTTTGAGACATAAACAAAATACCTTAGTATGTCAACTGAAGAAAGGTATTTATCAATCACTATGGCTAATTAGCTTCTAAAACATTTCATTTTACTTAGTCTACTGGAGAAAGTTACTTGTTTTATAAAAATAAAATGTGATTTAATATATATATATTTATTATTCCTATCTATAAATATGCAATTATTTAACAGTGAGTTATAGCCTAAATTTCTTCCAGACTGGTGAATAGTATTTTGCTAACATTACTGAAAGTCTATGACACAATGGACACAGGAGAATGCAACATGGGTCCCAACTACTTGGAAAGCTACATCTGAACTTATGAGAAAGAACTTATTGATAAATTTATCCTAAAAAAGGTAGTAAATACACAGAAATTTTGCATTTCTTTTTCTGAATATAATTGTTACATTTCCCCTGAACATTATGTCTTCTACGTACAAATAGTTACAAGTGATTTTGGTTCACTGTACCAAATGATGTACCAGTGAATCTAATTCCTAGTCTGTTAGGTGAAAAAAAAGAAAGAAAGAAAGAAAGAAAGAAAGAAAGAAAGAAAGAAAGAAAGAAAGAAAGAAAGAAAGAAAGAAAGAAAGAAGGAAAGAAAGAAGGAAAGAAAGAAGGAAAGAAAGAAGGAAAGAAAGATGGCCACAGACCATCTCTCATACCCAACACCCACACCCAGCACAAAAAGCATAAACCAAAACCAATCAACCTAACAATGGTTTTTCTACACACAAACTATAAAAACACAATAACAACAAACCCTCTGCAATTACACGGCTTATCACAGTTTTAAAACTTATATCAATGAAATGCTTTCATTTTATTAAAGCAGTAAATATTTACAGCACTATAGTATACATATACAATATACTAGTACATACAGCGCCACCACCCCATAAATTCTGGCCTATGAAATAGTCAACCAAAGGTCCTCAGACACTAACTCTTTAAACTACATTGTCCTCTTTTCTTTTGTTGTATGATATGACACAGAATATATTTATTAGTCTCATATTCTCCAAAGTGGTAAAAAAATTTTTTGATGACAAAAATCATACAGATCTCAGCAAAGAAGAAATTCAATAAATACAGGGTGATAAAGCTCTTTTTTGGTGACAGTAAGCAGGCAATAAAGCACAGAGAAGAGAGACTATGAAAGTCTCAGTTCAGCTAATGTGATGAGGGGAAGGAATGCAGTTTTTAAACTTCAGTTTCTTTACCTATGTAAAATGATACTTTGGCAAAAAGATAACAGATGCTGTAGTTATTAAATACATTTATTATGTGACAGTCCCACATGGAAAGCGAATGCCTTAATGCAGATAGGGTTAAACCAGAGTCCTAACACTGCCGCTTTTATCACAACACATGCACCTAATACCTTGTCCTGTAACTTTCTCTTACCACAGCAGGAATGCACTTTCTAGTAGCACTCTGGTGCATAGCTGAGCAACTGCCCCTCCTTGCGTGAAGCTGCCTCACTTTCCAAGTATGAGAGAGGATAAGAGATGGTGTAGTACCCTGAAAGCCTGTGTCTACTGCTTGAGCACACCATGCTTCAGAGCAGATGTATACTATGGTTTCCTGGAGATGAGCAGAATTGTACAAAACAAAAACAAAAGCCTTCCCTGAAATGGTGCAAACCAATTATTTATTCCTTTTGTTAAATGCTATAAAATTTTACTGCTTTCAATAAACACTGTCATAAAATATGGTGCCTATTTTCTAGTTGTTAAAATTACAGCTAACTATAATAAATACATTATTAACTTACAAAAAGAGCTTCATGCTGTAGTTGTAGGATTAAATTTTTGAGATGGGTTATGTTGCTAGGATTTGAGTTTGGGAGCACAAAGAAAGGAAGATGCAGATATATGTGCGTGTGTGTGTGTGTGTGTAACTGCTCTGTGATCCTCTGACCTTAAACATCTTAACCTCATCTTCAAATTAGGCAACTAGCTACTAGTGTCAGATAAGTAATTAGTGAAATGATTAAGTTATGATGAAAACACTAGCTTCTTATTTGGATGGCCGGATATGAAACGGTCCACTGTGATGAAGTTGTAGACAGCAAAGTCTGGGGGTATATATTTTTCAGTTGTTCATAAATACAAAATAATACTCTTGAGATCTAATGTAAGTCCTAATTCTAAAAGGATGAGGAACCCATAAAGAATAAAGAAGGTGGCAAGCACCACTACCTGTTCTTACAGAACTCACATGTTTAAAGAACTGCACCATCATATATTTTCTTATCTTTGATCCCTAAGGCAAGTCATTTTCCTGAAGGCATGCCATTTTTTTTAATGTGTTTATCTTATGGTTTAGGGACAACAAGCTTAATGTAGGTCATTACTATATAGATTTTCCAATTTGGGGTTGGGGATTGGTAAATAAGAAAATGGAAGTCCAGCCAGTCCCAGCTTGTTGGAGAAGCATTCATTAGTGCTCACTGGATGTTCAAATATTCCCTAGACTGACTTTCTCTATTTATTCCTGCTTTCAACAATGGACATTCATCCAGTCTTTTTTTTAAATGGGAGATTTTGAAAAAACAACTATGGCTTTGTAAGGGAGGCTCTATGGCACAACCCAACATTTTCAATCCAATCTAGAGTTAAAAGAATCTTTGGTACTTATATTTAAAAAGCATCAGGTTCTTTTGGCTTGGAGGCAAACTCATTCAAGGTTCTGCAAGTGAAAAGAGTAGGGCTAACAAAAACTCTCAGGTGAATCCAGAAGAAAATGAACAACTGACCTCAGAGCACAGGGCAGTTCTAGCTCTGTGGATGGATGTGCTTTTACTTCCAGCACACTGCTCTCTCATGAATGAGGTCTGGTCTCTCCCCACTTGTGATGTGTGCTTTATAAACAGACTTCCTGTTTAGTAGTCCTCTAAACTGAAGCATACAGAACCCTGTAATGGCCATCCCAGAAGTTACCATTTATTTTCTTTCAAATTCAAATACCCAAGATAAAATAACTTCAAGTTTTACAACTTCTCAACTGTAAATTCCTGAGAGACTGGCTCAGTTTAGCATTTTGTGCTGGATTACAAATCTTCTATTGCTGGCTGGTTTATAGATTGGTTGTTCTCAAGTCAAATGTTCTTACTGAACAGTTTAATTAGCCATGGCCATTGAAGAAAGCATACTATGGTGTAAAATACACCTTGAAAACCAAAAACATAATAAAAACAAGAGCGAGGTGCTAGGGACAGGCAAGAGGAAAGAAGAAGACTGAGAGATGATTCAGTGGGTACAAGTGTATGCGAAGACTGATGGCTCCAGTTTGATCCCCAGGGTCCACACGGTGAAAGGAGAGAACTGACTCCTGAAAGCTACCCTGTGACCTCCATGTATAGGTTGTGGCATATGCAACTCCCTCCAATAAATCAATATAATAAAAAAATTAAAAAGAAAAGTGAAAGGATAATAGGGAAGAAACCTGGGAAGTCTGGATTACACTATATGATGAAGATGAAGATATGATAAAAAAAGATTTATCAGAAGACGAACTCCCAAGATAACAGCCATGTGAGTTAAGAGACAGGAAGTTAAACACAAAAGATCAGCCATCTCAGAAAACTGTGTTTACAGGTTCTGAATTTGCAGCAAAATATTCCTTTCATAAAGTCTTATGTGTACTTCCAGGGCAGCTGTCTTGTAAACACAGCAGGCTAATAATAGCGGGGTTCAGAGTTTATTATATCTCATTTTCCATTCCTATAAGCTCCAAGGATAAAGATCTATCTCAATTTCATTTCTGTGTCTGTGTGTACACAAAACTGATCCTGAGATGAGAATCCCTAGAACACTGTTCTGATGCCCAAGGGAATCATAGCCAAATCAACTTATAAAGGAAAGCACTGAATTTTGGGCCCATGGTTCCAGAGGGTCAGAGACCATGAACACCCTGGCGAGAGCAGGCAGGCAGCCATGGCACTGAAGCAGTAGCTGAGAGCTTACAACTGATCCACAAGTAGTGGTAGAGAGAGCACTTACTGGGAATCATGTGGGCTTCGAAACTATCCCATCTCCTAATCCTTCCCAAACTGTTCTGCCAACTGGGGACCAAGTATTTAAATACATGAGCCTATGGGGACTGTTCTCACTTAAACCACCATATTCCACTTCCTGGCCCCCATAGATTTGTGGCCATATCATAATGCAAAATGTACTTGGTTCAACTTCAAAAGACCCCCACAGTCTTTCAGTCTTAAGAGTGTTTAAAATTACAAAATCCAAAGTCTCTTCTGTTAATCAAGGCAATTTCTTGTTTGTAACCCATGATAAAAATCAAAAAGCAAATCACATACTTCCAACATACAATGGCAGAGACTATATATTACCATTCCAAAAGGGAGGAATAGGGGCATAGTGAGGAAATATGGAACAAAGCAAGACTGAAACCCAGCCAGGCAAACTCCAAATCCTGTATCTTTATGTCTGATGTCAAAAGGCTTAGGTGGCTCTGACCTTTCAGCTTAGCTAACTGCAACATATTTCTCTCTCTTGGGCTTTGTTCCACTCCATGTTTGCAGCTTTTCTTGGAGGTATCCCATAGCTCTGGCATCTTCAACATCTTGGGATCTCCAACACAATCCAATCTTCACTTTCACAGCTTCATGCAATAGCCTCTCAGGTATCCATGCAAAGACTCCCCTACCACATCCCTGGCCTCAGTAGCTTTTGTTAACCTCAGAGGAAGATTCCACAAGCCCTTTACTCTTGTATGCTTCATGACTCCAAAGCCACAATCATATGGCCAAAGCTGTCAAATTCTGTAGCCTGCTGGGGCTGGAGATTGGCCTCATCTTGAATTACATGTGCATAAGCTTTCCTCTGTAGCTTTGCAGGAACAGGTAATTCCTTAGCCTTTTCTTTTTGCCAATTGCAGGATTAGCTGGGTGGGGTCTCACCCTGAGGGCGCCACTCCCTTTATTTCATTTCTCATCACTTTTAGCGCAAACCTTGCATCCAACATTAAAAATTCCCTGGTGCTCTTTTCTTCTCAAATTGTACTTTCTGTATTCATTTTTGCCCCACTTCCTCTTTTTCAATACAGACCTACATAAGTGTGATCACAAATAACTACACTACAGAGTCAGTATTAGACTACCTTGAAATCTCTACCAATGAAATTAGTCCCAAACACTTCAATTTAGCCTCAGGCAGATTATTCTTAAGATAAGGTTAAAAACCACCCACAACCATTGCCAAAATATCACTGAAATGGTCTCTATCCCAGCTGCTAATATTGTTCCCCTCTGAACCCTCTTAAGCTGGGCTTTCATAGTCCACATTGATCACCACTGTCTTCCAAGTTCCTACTAGAATGGCCCTTTAAGCTCCATTATACTGTTTAACTGCTTTCCTAGCCCAAAGTCCCAAAGCCTTTCATATTCCTCCAAAGAACAACATGGTCAGACGGTCATCAATAGTCTACTTCTGTTTTAGTTACTTTTCTGTTGCTGTGACAAAACACCATGACCAAGGGAACTTATAAAAGAAAGCATTTAATTTGGGGTTCATGGTTCCAGAGGGTTAGAGTCCATGGCCATCATGGATGGGAACATGGCAGTAGGCAGGCAGGCAAGCATGGTACTGGATCAGTAGCTGAGCATTCACATATGATTCATAATAGGCAGAAATAGAGAATGAACTGGGAATTGTGTGGGCTTTTAAAAACCTTACATTCCACCCACCAGTGACATACCTCTTCCATTAAGGCATACCTCCTAATTCTTTCTAAACAGTTTCATCAACTGGGGACCAGGCATTCAAATATTTGAACCTATGGGAACCATTCCCATTCAAACCACCACAGCAATAAATCATTAAGAGTCATTTTAATATTATGTCGATTTAGCAGAAAAAGTTTAGGTTCTCCCTTAGGGACTATGCCCTATCTAGTATATGTTCTTGAGCCCTTAAACAGTGCCAGGTATGGGTTCCCTCCCTGGTCTTGGCTTTGGATCCAGTCAGAAAGTGGCTGGTTACTCCTGTAACATCTGTGCCACTACTGCACCAGTGGGCATATTTTTAAAAATATTCACATCTTTAGTCATCTGGAAAATATAAATTAAAACTAATTTGAGGACAGAACCAGTCCCCAGGAACCCCCACACATCACTGCCCAAGTTGCTGACCAGCAGAGAAGACTCCTACAGGAAGACTCTCCCACAAAACCCCTCAATGGACCCTGCAATCTACAAGACCCACACCCTACCCCAAACCTACCCATCCCCCTGAGATGTCTAATGGCTTCCTGAGACACAGATTCTGCCAGCTCTCATTGGATCAAGAGGTGAGTGACTCCTCTCCCACCCAGAGAGTCTGGCCGCTAGGACCTAGGCCCTGGGACAGAACCTGTCCCTGGGAACCCCCACCCATCATTGCCCAAGTAGCTGGCCAGAAGGGAAGACTTCTGTGGGCAGGATTCCCCCCCCCATCAGACCTTGCAATCTACAAGACCCATGCCTTACCCCAAACCTACCCATGCCCCGAGATGCCAGTGGCTTCCTGAGACACAGAATCTGCCAGTTCTCATTGGACCAAGAGCACCTTCTTGAAACACAGAATCAGCCAGCTCAGACTGGACCAAGAGCAGCTCCTTGAGACACAGAATCTTCCAGCTCCAATTAGACCAAGAACTAAGATTGGACCCAGTGTGTCCCCGAGACACAGACACAGCAAGCACAGATTGGGCCAAGAGCAGCTCACTCACACAGGCACCTCTTGCACCTATTGAAGGAAGAGATGGGTAGATGCCAGTGCAAAAATACATACAACAGAATAAAGAGCAATATGGCATCACAAGAACCTAGTGGTTCTACAACAGCAAGACCTGACCATCACAATGTAGAAGAAGCAGAAGAAAGTGACCTTAAAAATAACTTTATGAAGATGATAGAGGCCTTTAAAGAGGAAATGAAATTTTCCCTTAAAGAAATTGAGGAAAAGACAAACAAAAAATTGGAAGAAATCAATAAATCCCTTAAAGAAAGCCAAGAAAACCATGAAAAAGCAATTAAACAGGTGAAGGAAACAGTTCAAGACCTGAAAGTTGAAATAGAAACAATGAAGAAGACACAAACTGAGGGAATGCTGGAAACAGAAAATCTGAGTAAACAAACAGGAACTATAGATGCAAGCATAATCAATAGAATACAAGAGATTTAAGAGAGAATCTCTGGTGTACAATAGAGGATATAGATTTGTCAGTCAAAGAAAACACCAAAGCCAAAAAAGTCATAACACAAAACACCCAGAAAATCTGAGACACCATGAAAAGGCCAAAACTAAGAATAATAGGGATAAAGAAGGAGAAGAATATCAACTCAAAGGCACAGAAGATGTATTCAACAAAATAATGGAAGAAAATTTTCCCAGCTTAAAGAAGGAAATACTTATGCAGATCCAAGAAGCTTATAGAACACTGAATAGACTAGACCCCCAAAAAGGTCCCCTTGCCACATAATAATTAAACCACTAAACATACAGAATAAAGAAAGAATATTAAGAGCAGCAAAGGAAAAATGCAAAATGACTTATTAAGTCAGACCCATCAGAATAACACCCAAACTTCTCAATGGAGACTCTGAAAGCTAGAAGGTCCTGGACAGATGTAATGCAGACACTAAGAGACCATGGATACCATCCCAGACTACTATACCCAGCAAAACTTCCAATAACCATGGACGAAATGAACAAGACATTCCAAGACAAAACCAGATTTAAACAATACCTATCCACAAATCCAGCCCTACAGGAAGCACTAGAAGGAAAACTCCAACCTAAGAAGGAAAACTCCAACCTAAGGAAGTCAGATGCACCCACTAAAACACATGCAAGATTACCCCACAGCAGCAAATCCCCAAAAAGGGAAATACATACACACACTACCAACAAAAGATAAGAGGAATTAACAATCACTGGTCATTAATATCCCTTAATATCAATGGGCTCAATTCACCTATAAAAAGACACAGACTAACAGAATGGATATGAAAACAGGATCCATCCTTCTGGGGCATAAAAGAAACACACCTCAACTTCAAAGACAGATACTACCTCAGAGTAAAAGGCTGGGAAAAGTCTGTCCAGTCAAATGGACTTAAGAAACAAGCTGGTTTCATAATATCATAACTCATAGATATCATAATATCTAACAAAACAGACTTCAAACTAAAATCTAAAACTAAAAGAGATCAGGAAGAACATTACATATTCATCACAGAAAAAAATCCACCAAGATAAAGTTTTAATTTTGAACATTTATGCCCCAAATACAAGGGCACCCACATATGTAAAAGAAACATTACTAAAGCTTAAATCACACATCAAACCCCATACATTAATAGTTGGAGACTTCAGCACCCTACTTTCACCACTGGACAGATCTGTCAGACAGAAACCTAACAGAGAAATAAGGGATCTAACAGATGTTATGACTCAAGTGGACTTAACAGATGTCTACAGAACATTCCACCCTAACAAAAAAGAATATACCTTCTTCTAAGCATCCCATGGAACCTTCACTAAAACTGACCACATACTTGGTCACAAAGCAGATCTCAACAGATACAAAAAAATTGGAATAACCTCCTATACTTTATCAGACCACCATGGCTTAAAGTTGGATTTCAACAACAACAAAAATTACAGAAAGCCTACAATCTCATGGAAACTGAATAATGTTCATCTGAATCACCAATGGGTCAAGGAAGAAATAAAGAAATTAAAGATTTCCTAGAATTCAATGAAAATGAATGTACAACATACCCAAACTTATGGGACACTATGAAAGCAGTGCTAAGAGGAAAATTCATAGCACTAAATGCCTACATAAAGAAGTTGGAGAAATCTCACACTAGCAACTGAAGAGCATACCTAAAAGCTCTAGAACAAAAAGAAGCAAATTCACCCAGGAAGAACAGACACCAGGAAAGAATCAAATTGAGAGCTGAAATCAATAAAATAGAAACAAAGAGAACAATACAAAGAATCAATGAAACAAAGAGTTGGTTCTTTGAGAAAATCAACAAGATAGACAAGTCCTTATCCAAACCAACCAAAAGGCAGAGAGATAATATCCAAATTAACAAAATCAGAAATGAAAAGGGAGATATAACAACAGACAATGAGAAAATCCAGAGAATCATCAGGTCATACTTCAAAAATGTGTACTCTAACAAATTGGAAAATCTAAAAGAAATGGAAAATTTTCTGGATAGGTACCACATACCAAAATTAAATCAAGACCAGATAAACAATTTAAATAGACCTATAACCCCTAAGGAAATAGAAGCAGTCATTAAAAGTCTCCCAACCAAAAAAAGCCCGGGGCCAGATGGCTTCAGTGCAGAACTCTACCAGAATTTCAAAGAAGAGCTAATACCAATACTCTTCAAATTGTTCCCCACAATAGAAACAGAAGGAACATTACCAAACTATTTTAATGAGGCTACAGTTACCCTGATACCCAAAACACACAAAGATGCAACGAAGAAAGAGAATTACAGACCAATCTCCCTCATGAACATCGATGTAAAAATACTCAATAAATATTGGGAATCAAATTGAAGAACACATAAAAAAAATTATCCACTATGACCAAGTAGGCTTCATCCCAGGGATGCAAGGATGGTTCAACATATGAAAATCTGTCAATGTAATACACCATATAAACAAACTGAAAGAAAAAAAACACATGATCATCTCATTAGATGCTGAAAAAGCCTTTGATAAAATCCAACACCCTTTCATGATAAAGGTCCTGGAGAGATCAGGAATATAAGGAATATACCTACACACAATAAAGGCAAGACGACAGCCAACATCAAATTAAATGGAGAGAAACTCAGAGCATTTCCACTAAAATCAGGAACAAGACAAGGCTGTCCGCTCTCCCTATATCTATTCAATATAGTACTCAAAGTCCTATCTAGAGCAATAAGACAACAAAAAGAGATCAAGGGGATAAAATTTGGAAAGGAAAAAGTCAACCTTTTGCTATTTGCAGACAATATGATAGTATACATAAGTGACCCTAAAAGTTCTACCAGGGAAATACTACAGCTGATAAACACCTTCAATAATGTGGAAGGATACAAGATTAACTAAAAAAAAAATCAGTAGCTCTCCTATATACAAACAATACACGGGATGAGAAAGAAATCAGAGAAACATCACCCTTTTTAATAACCACAAATAATATAAAATATCTTGAGGTAACTCTAACTAAGCAGGTGAAAGACCTGTATGACAAGAACTTTAAATCATTTAAGGAAGAAATTGAAGAAGATATTAGAAAATGGAATGATCTCCCATGCTCTTGGATAGGTAGGATTAACACAGTAAAAATGGCAATCTTACCCAAAGCAATCCATAGACTCAATGCAATCCCTATCAAAATCCCAACACAATTCTTCCCAGACCTGGAAATAACAATACTCAACTTCATGTGGAAAAACAAAAAACCCAGGATAGCTAAAACAACCCTGTACAATAAAGCCACCTCTTGAAGCATCACCATCCCTGACCTCAAGCTCTACTATAGAGCTATAGTAATAAAAACATCTTGGTACTGGCATAAAAACTGACATGTAGACCAATGGAATCGAATTGATGATCCTGACATTAACCCACACACCTATGAATATCTGGTTTTTGACAAAGAAGCCAAAACTATACAAAGGAAAAAAGAAAGCATCTTCAACAAATGGTGCTAGCATAACTGGATATCAACGTGTAGAAGATTGCAAATAGATCCATATCTATCACCATGCACAAAACTCAAGTCCAAGTGGATCAAAGACCTCAATATAAAACCAGTTACACTGAACCTGATAGAAGACAAAGTAGGAAGTAGTCTTGAAAGCACTGGCACAGGAGACCACTTCCTAAACATAACACCAGTAGCACAGACACTGAGAGCAACAATGAAACTGAGAAGCTTCTGTAAGGCAAATGACACAGTAAATAAGACAAAATGACAGCCTACACAAATGGGAAAAGATCTTCACCAGCCCCACATCTGATAGAGGACTGATCTCCAAAATATATAAAGAATTCAAGAAACTAGACATCAAAACACCAAATAATCCAATTAAAAAATGGGCTACAGAGCTAAACAGAGAATTCTCAACAGAAGAATCCCAATGGCCAAAAGACATTTAAGGAATTGCTCAACATCCTTAGTCATCAGGGAAATGCAAATCAAAACGCCTCTGAGATACCATCTCACACCTGTCAGAATGGCTAAGATCAAAAACACTGATAACAGCTTATGTTGGAGAGGATATGGAGCAAGGGGAACACTCCTCCACAGTTGGTGGGTGTGCAAACTTGTACAGACACTTTGGAAATCAGTATGGTGACTTCTCAGAAAATTTGGAATCAATCTTCCTTAAGACCCAGCTATACCACTCTTGGGCATATACCCAAAGAATGCTCAATCATACCACAAGGACACATGCTCAACTATGTTCACAGCAGCATTATTTGTAATAGCCAGAACCTGGAAACAACCTAGATGTCCCTCAACTGAAGAATGGATTAAGAAAATGTGGTACATATACACAACGGAGTACTACTTACTCAGCAGTAAAAAAAATAACATCATGAAATTTGCAGGTAAATGAATGGAACTAGAAAATACCATCCTGAGTGAAGTAACCCAGACTCAGAAAGACAAACATGGTATGTACTCACTCATAAGTGGACACTAGATGTAAAGCAAAGGATAACCAGACTACAATCCACAGTTCCAGAGAAGCAAGCTAACATGGAAAACTCAAAGAGGGACTCATGGATTGCCCTTGGAAGGGGAAACAGATAAAATCTCCATGAGTAAACTGGGGATGAGGGGGGCCAATGGAGGATAGGGGAAGGGGGATGAGAACATAAGGGAACAGGATGGTCGAGCTGGAACAGGGACAGAGTGGGAGAGCAATGAAAGAGATACCATGAGAGAGCGACACATCATGGAGATAGGGAGAAACTGGATGCTAGGGAAGTTCCCAGGAATGCACAAGGATGACCTCAGGTTAGACTACTAGCAATAGTGGGGAGGGTGCCTGATCTGGCTTACCCCAGTAATCAGACAAGTGAATACCCTGTCATCATAGACCCTTTCTCCAGTAACTGATGGAAGCAGATGCAGAGATCCACAGCCAAACACCAGGAGTCCAGTTGAAGAGAGAGAAGAGGGATTCTGTGAGCAAGGGGCACCAAGATCATGATGGGGAAACATACAGAGACAAACAAACCAAACTAGTGGGAACTCATGAACTCTGGACCAATAGCTGTGGAGCCTCCATGAGACTGGACTAGACCCTCTGCATAGGCAAGACAGTTATGTAGCTTGATCTACTTAAGGGGATCCCTGGCAGTAGGATCAGAATCCATCCCTCGGGCATTAGTGGGCTTTTTGGAGCACATTGCCTATGGTGGGACACCTTACACAGCCTTGGTCCAGGGTGAGGGGCTTAGACCTGCCTCAACTGACTACATCAGGCTCTACTAACTCCCCACAGGAGGCTTTTCCTTGGAGGAGGTGGGAATGGGGGTCAGGAAGACTGGGGAGTGGGAGGAGGGAGGGGAGGAGATCCGTGGTTGGTATGTAAAATGAATAGAAAATTTCTTAATAAAAAAACTAATTTGAGATTTCATCTTACCCCAGTCAGAATGGCCATGATCAAATGAACAATTGACAATATATGCTGGTGTGACCTGGGAAAAATGGGAATACTTAAATGCTGCTGGTAGGAATGTAAACTAGTATGACAATTCTGGAAACCAGTGTGGAAGTTCCTCACAAAGCTGAAAATAGACCCACCACATGATGAAGCTATGCCACTCTTGAGTATATACCCCAAGGACTCTATATATCACAGAGCTACTTCTTCCATGTTCACTGCTGCTTTATTCTCAAGGTCTAAGAAATGGAAACAGCCTAGATATCCATCAACTGATTAATAGTGTCTTAGTTAGGGTTTGTATTTCTGTAAAGAGACACCATGACCACAGCAACTTTTGTAAAGGAAAACATTTAATTGGGTAGCTTATAGTTAGAGGTTTAGTCCATTATCATCATGGCAGGACATGGTGGTATGCAGGCCAACATGGTGCTGGAGAAGGAGATGAGAGTTCTACAGCTTGTGATGTAGGCAATAGGAAGTGAACTGAGATGCTAGGCAAGGCTTGAGCATATATGAGACCTTAAAGCCCACTTCCACAGTGACACACTTCCTCCAACAAGGCCATCCCTACTCCAACAAAGCCACAACTCCTAATAGTGCCACTCACTATGAGCTTATGGGGGCAATTACATTCAAACTACCACAAATGGGTACTGCAAATATGGCACATTTACATGATGTAGTATTATTCTGCTTCTAAGAAAAACCAAATTATGAAATCCCTAGTTTCATATTCTTAATTTCACCTTAGGAAATCTTTAGAGGGTACTGAGGGGAGAGAGCTGAAGAATGGTTCAGAAGTTGAGAGAGCTCCCTGCTTTACAGAGAAAAGAAGTTTAATTTCCAGTGCCCATAATGAGCAGCTCACGATCAACTGTTACCCCAGCTCCAGGAGATCCAATTCTTTTTCCTGTTTTTGTGGGTACTTGCACACATGTGTACATACACACATGCATACACACATTCATATAGATAAAAAGCACATTCTTTAAAAAAAGGAAATGCTATTCTTAGGAAGCTACCTAGCAATGACTATGGACAAAGCAAGGCTATGGAGTCACTATGTGAAATAACTGAGCTGTACAGAGTGGTAAGAAAAAAGGAGCAGGGCGAGGTTCATGTAAGCACATAGAACTCAGGCTGCTGGACAGGGATGCATCGGGCTTACAGTCAGTCAGTCATAGGATTCCAGAGTTCAAAATGGTGACTATTTCCAGACAATGGTTTAAGTCTGCTGCTTATCACTCAGGAAAATTAAATAATGTAGGGTAGCCTAAAGTGCCAGCTCTCCTGGTCAACGCCATACAGTATCACAGGAAGCCAAAAATGGCAAAGAATGAGGTGAGATGACAGAAGGTTCATGGAGATGAGTAGTAAGACTTAATCTGGAGTGGGAAGGGAAATCTGGGCAGTCTGAGAGCAAGTGGGGTGCCAAGGTACTACGGACAGTTCAGGGCCACAGTAGGAGTGTGTGCAGAAGGGTAGCTGTGAAGAAAATGAGAAAGTATTTTTACGTTTACACACTGACCCATTTCCAGCAGCATGCTCTGACTCTCCAGTGAAAGCTACAGTACCTGAAGAAGCTGTACACTCAGCTTTAACACTCTAGCTCTGGGAAGTGTCTGAGAAGACTGCAGAGTTATGATCTTGAGTTTGTGCTCAGACAAGTGAATCCAGAATCACTACTAGATGCCCATGGCTCCTGATGCTGACTTCTATCTGTGGGCAATATGAAGCTGCAAACTCAGATCTATTGGCAATGAAACAAGTTCTCATCCTGGCACTGTGGTCAAGTGTTGCTGCCAGCTGAGGGCACTGGACTAGACTCTCAGGGTTCCAGTACTCTTTTCCAATGGGACACACTACTTCTCACATAACTCTTTTTTAAGAACTATGGAAACTCTCTTCTGCTCTATTAAGGAGCAACACAAATAAGCATAAGAACATGCTCTTTGCCTGTGGCAAAAGCAGCTTTTGAGAAATGGCATTTAATTTAGGTTGCTAGTCTAAGACCTCAGGGTCATGTGCCTTGAAGCTCACCAGAAAACTAATAAAAAAAAAAAACCAAAATTAAAAATCTCAAGATAAATTCAAGATGGGCAACATGAATTATTAATGATTATCAAAGCACTGAACCACAGAACAAATGCCATTTCACTTTTTAATCTTAAGTACTTTTTCCACGTCTCAGTCCTTTTCTCCTCCCTTTCTTGCCAATCACATAAGTGACTCTCATCTGTCATTCCCAGTAATACCATGTAAGTAAAGTCCATTTTGATGAGAAATGCCTCAAGATCAGAGAAACCTTTATGCCTGCTGTACCTGTCTGATGTGGCACTTTCTATCTCACAGGAAAATACTATGACTTAAAGGCTACACCTTCCCTAGAGCAAAGGAACACACATTAATTGTATCAAGAAGTTTGTATTATCTGCAAGTATCTCATGCAAACATGTAATTTAAATGAGGTAAGACCACTACTTAAGATACTTTCACCTAAAAGCTATGAAACACTTTACACAGCTTGCAAAGAGTTCTTACATTCTACCCAAACAGGGAAAGAGCTACAATGTGAACAAGGCACTAGCTGGGATAAACACATCCTAGACCTGTGGGACTCTGAAGCCAATGTGGTGAACGGTTTTCTGTTTTTGTTTTTAATCTTACCAAAATGTATCTCAGGAAAAATATAAACTCTTGTGGTTTTTTTAAATCCCTCTTGGCATCCAAAGGACAAATGGAACTTTCTGTTTATTTTACTAGCTAAGAGTAACATTTTCTCAAAGGTGTAGATAAAATTTTATCAAAAACTCATTTAAATTCCAAATAAGAATCTCCACAAATTGCCTAGAATTTGTATATGTTATGACTGTGAAAAGTAATTTCTGAAATAATATTTTCTGATACAATACCTCAAATGGACAGAGACTAATATGACTTGACTAAATAAGAAGGCAGAGATTAGATCCAAGTGCTACATAGACCTTTATGACAAAGGAAAAGCGACCATTAGTGACTGAGGTGCACTTTAGTTCCCAGCAATCTGGCTCAGACTCCAGACTCTGGCAGCCTTGGCCTCAGAATGCTCTTCCTGAGTCTGGGGATTTCTGTGGATTTGCAAGCTCAAGCCCAGGCTATGGACCTACCTCTTTCACATACAGCACAGAAGGTTAGCTTTCTTACCCCTATTCCAGGACTTCATCAGTTCTTCTTTGTTTAAGAATAGAGTTGATCACACACTAAAATGATTTCCTTATAAGGCTTCCTAGGCTCAACTTGGATTCTGTAAATGAAGTCAAGCACCCCTGTTTTTCTCCTTAATGTGATGTGTAAAGAAAGCTCTTGTTAGTCAAGCCTAAGTACACATATAATTTTCTTGTGGTTCCTCCATATGGAATCCACAGGGCAGAAATTACTTACAAATGAAATGTGAAAGACAGATTAAGAAACCATACTTACTTAGGAGGAATTCGTGAAACCGTGTTCATGTTTGAGGCTGGGGCCACTACTTGAAGGATGTGTTCAAGGGCTGTTAATCCACCAGCAACTTGAAATGCAATCTGATCTGCCACATTCTAGACAGAAATACAAACAGAAGTTAGCCCAGTATCCTAGGCATAAACTTCTAAGCAAATGAAATATTTAGTGTGCAGTTGAATGATTTCTTAGTGCACAGAAATGAGGCAAACAGTGGTGAACATAAGACATGGCCACCCTGAGTTATGAAGTTTCAAAGTTTGATGAATGGGACACACACTAATCACACCATCAGAAATGACTTTCATTACAGTTGGTACCCCAAAGGAAAGGCAAAGGTTGCATGAGAATAGGTGACCAATCCTGTTTTGGGGAGAAGGGCAGGACTGGCTTCTCCGGGCCAGTTACAATGTGAGACAGACAGAAGGAAGTAAGGGACTGGCAGGACAGCAGCAGGGAGCTGGCAAAGCAAAGCAAAGGGAATGGCTGTTCTGCAATCAGAACTCCTGCAGCTGACTTCCACGATGGTTTGCTCCACTGGAATGTTCTTCAGTAACACCAGACAACCTAATACTTGTGCCGTACACAGTCTTCTCTTCTCTTTAGCTGCTTTAGAGAGGGCATTAATCAGGCATTTCAGAAATCAATCTATGACGATTTCTATATAATTTCTAAATTATACATAACTTTTCTGTGAAGGAACTTCTCTAAGCTCTTTGTATTCTTCTGGAATGAGGAAGGAAAGAGCAATTCTCTGTTACACTAATTTAGTTTTAAGTACCATGTATGTAAAAAAATAGCATAGCAACATGTTCTGGCTCAAAGCTGCCCCATTTACATGCTATACTTCACAGAAGCTTTGTATTTTGATGTGGTTCCATTTCAACAATACTGTTTTACATATCTGGCACAGAAGATGGATTAGGTATATGCTGAGGAGTGGAACTTCTGGGTGATGACTGTGCACAGCATCAGTTTCATTAGCTATAGGCAAACAGTATCCTAAAATGTTTTAATCAGTCTGTGTGCACACCTAGGTACACTGCTCATTTCAGTTAGTTCAGATTCTTACATAAGTTTGGTTCTATCAGTCTCTCTAACTTCAGTCCTCTCAACAGTATGTGCTGACATTTTGTGAGGTTTGTATTTATCTTTTCTTGGTAACCAGGAAGTGAGTATCTTATGTTTGTTGGCTATTTATGGCTTGATATTTTCAACTCTCAGTGAAAGGTGAGATCATAAGTGGACAGGTAGTATTCAATTAAACCTGACAAATGCTTATCAAGACACAATGATTTCTATATCCCAATTAAGTATCCTCATTTCTCTTTTGCAGGCAAACTCTCTTTCATGTAATAGTACCATAAATTAGATCTACCTATTATAGAATTTCATACAAACAAAACCATATGCTGTGTATGCATACTACTTCGTAGTTAGCATTTCTCTATGATAATTACTAGTTCTAGGCCTATGGTACCGTGGGACATGTGAAATCAAATGAAGATGGTGAAGGGACTCTGCATCAAGAAGTACACACAGCTGGGCATGCTGGCACACACATCTTTAATCCCATGATAGATCTCTGTGAGTTCGAGGCCAGTCTGGTCTACATAGCAAGTTCCAGGACAGCCAGGACTACATAGAGAGACCTTGTCTAAAAACAAAATCTTTTGTATTATACTCAAATTATAAACACAATATTTAAAAATATACAACTATATAAATAAGTAAAATACACCTGTAAAGCACAGCAATGAACTGAGGGCAAGGATCCAATTTTTAACACATCTGAAAACATTTGCTCTGTAAAGTCCTTTCTTTTCCTCCACTCCCACACCTCTTCGGCCTCCAGGTTCTGATACTCTGACTTCTGTTTCGCCTCTTGACTGCTGCTCATCTGTCCATGCCTACTGCTCCTATACTCAGTTTAGAGTCTCATATTCTTTTGCTTGAGGGAGGAAGGAGGAGTCTGGATGAACACTGCAGAAGTGGCAGACTGAGTAAAAGCAGACCAGTTTAATGTATACAACTATGGAAAAAAAACAACACCCAACCAACATGGCTGTGACCTCCTAAAGATCTTAAGCCACTGACTCTAATGGACATTTAACAGGACAAAAATCAGCAATTTCAGGAAAGATGAAAGCCATTCAAAACCATTTTTTCTTACTAATATACTACTGAAAATAGAAATTTTATCATTTTAGGAAAATAAAGCAAAAGGCAAAATCAACTGTAAAATTTAAAGAAGTTCAGTTTCTCCAAGAATCAAGGTGATGTACACTTCTGAATTAGATATGCAGTAAGCAATCTCTATCTCCTCCATTGAGCACAGCCAGATGATGGACACTTTGCTCAGCATCCTCTTGGCCTCTTTCATGTCCTGCCATCAATTCCTATCTATTTCATCCACTCTCTTGCACCCTAGTTATTGACTCATCTCTCAGTCCTAGTTCTGGAGAGAAGGGCAATGGTAGGTATCTGTTGGATGAGTAGCTCAACTAAAGATTTATCTTAGACAAAAACATCCTATGACATATGACAGATTAACTCAATACAGAGGCCTGTCAGTATAACAAGGAAGACCACCCCCCAATGGAACCCACTCCCTGACAAAGCAAGATGAACAGCTCTTTCCCATCTCTAAACATTAAAGACAGACAGAATAATCCTATCATATCTGAGATTATTTTGTTGTTGTTGTTGTTGCTGTTTTGGCTTCTTGAGACAAGGTCTGACAATGCATGCAGAGCTGGCTGGCCTGGGATTTGCTATATAGACCAGGCTGGCTTCAAACCCATCTGCCTCTGCCTGGAATTAAAGGCATGAGCCACCACACCTGGCTTGATATTACTTCTTTACTTCATGGGTACTAAAAAAGGGAATCAAGGTAGCTCAATGATGAAACATTTCAAATGCTGAAATTAAGAGGATAAAAAAGAAACTTTTCTAACATGTGACAATAAATATATAAATGAAAAAATGAAATCCCTTTTACACAATAATCCAGACAGATGTGACAGCAGTAGATGGCCTTCCTTCTGTCTCTTTCCAAGTCTTGTCACAGTAACTTCTTTTGCATATCACTTGGCACTTGCTGCACTCTTCACATTTGGGTACCTTACTGCTCTCGTCATGGGGTACTCTCACAAATACTGTCTTATACCTGTTCCTGTTCTCAGGGTACACGGAGAGTAACTACACTAAAATTACTTAACCCAATTATTTTGTCCATCAGAACTGCTGCCTCCTCAGCCTTAATGTTTACATGCCATTTTCAATCCTTTAAGACCCAGATCAAAAATTACTTTTTCCAGTGAGACTTTCTGATCCCTTCAACTAAAGTAAAAATCCTCTATACATTTAATTCTGGTTTTGTGGCTCTTATCATTTGTATTTTACTCAAAGATATTTGTGTCTATATATTATATGATAAGCACTATGGTCTCTGTGTTCCCAACCAGAGTCAAGCATAGGATGTATATAACAGACTTAGCAAGTAAAGATTACTCCTCAGTTGAAAACACTTTATTCTAGAAGGTAACTAAGTGTATCTTCTCCCTTCACCTCCTTTGCAAATACTCTGTATCTAGACTGTAAAGCTGGAAAATAATTTTATAAGGAGCTTTTTAAAAAGAGTTTTATAATTATGATTTGATTAAGAAAACAGTACCTCTAGGGGTGGAATGCACGGCTCTCCTTTCTATATCTGGCATAACATCTTAATAGCTCTGCCTTCCCCTGCTCTCTCCCACCATGGACTGACAACTGACTAATAGGATTAGTAGCTTCATTCTAATAACCTAGCTTAGTTAAAGGGCAGACAAAAAAAATGACAGCCTCAATCTGAAATACATGGCCTGGGAGCCCATCCAATTATTAAGTAGAGTAACTGTTATTAGCTCTCCCAATCAAAGGAGAGGCATCTGTTAATCTCTGGTGACCTGCAAAGGCTGCTGGCCTTTGTACTTGACTTCTCTGTACACAGTAATTAAGTTCTTTGTGATCACTGAAGAAGGCCTTCCTAGCTTTTAGAGAAGCAGCAGATGGGGAAACTGTTCACACGTTCATTAGCAGGACAGCATAGGCGTTTGTTCTGTGCATCTGTGGCACCCTAAGACTCATTTAGAGATAGTTCTGAGACATGTATAAATGTGGAACTCAGTAGTCCAATTTATAGACACGGGATCCTGGAAATGAAACTTATGATTGTTCTTCTCTGCATGCAAAGCTCTACACACACTTCAGGGGCATCCTTCTTCACTCCTTTACTACCATCACATGTTAATGCTAGCTTAAAAAGGAGTAAGCAGAATGAGCTGGTATCCCCCCACCTTTCTTTCTTTCCCCTTAAAACTTTCAGCCAGTTCTGCTGGCTTCCCCACATTCCTAATATCTGAGTAACTGCCTATGCTCAGATTTCTAGCTGTAGGCACCAGCACCAAAAGGACTAAGGTTCTAGGGGCAAGGAAATCACAAGATTGAAATTCTAAACTTGTGGGAATGTGGTACCCAAAAGACTGGAATTTTAAAGTACAGTTTGAACGCTTAGGCAACATGACGAGACTGAGGAAGGTTGGAGAGGCTTTGTCAAGACCAGGGAACAGCTACTTTGTGATGCTAATGAAAACGTGGACCCTTTAGAAAGCTTCCTCAGTGGGTGCTGGACTGTGTCATTTCTAACCCATTGGGACTAAGGGTGAAGGGAGCAGGGTGAGAAATGGTGGGACAGCAAAGAAGAATAATAGCAGATATCTGTCAAGGCTTGATTATGCTTGCTCTTTCTTTGAAAGCTGTTGTGTGAAAGATAACTAAAAATTAGTATGGAAGTCATTGCTATCTTCTACAATGAAGTCATTTTTATCTTATTTTCAAGCTCCCCAAAGTGAACAGGCATTGGGTTGGGCCTAGCACTCATAATCTAGAGAGGGACAAATTTAAAAAATAAATGTAATACAAGATAAATGCAATAATTAAAGGATATACAAAGAGTGGCCTGGATAAAGAGGAAACCATTATTTTGGTGAGTTCTTTGGAACTCCACTGGTGTCAATATGGACAATTTTGTAAGTTATCACACTATAACTTAAAAGACAATGGGCCGACTAGGCATGGTGGCACATGCTGTCTCCTAGCACAGGGAGGCAGAGATAGGATGTTCAGGAGCTTAAGGCCAGCCTGGACTACACAGTGAGTTTAACTTGAGGCCAGCCTACGTTATATAAAAGCCTATCTTCAAAACAAAACAGACCACATACATACACTGTCAAAACCAAAACACAACGGACTCAAGTCAACCATACAGAAGAGGGTCTTTGTGCAAGTTCTTTTATACTTCCATTTTTACCAGCTTCAGAGTTGTTTACAGGATGTAAGAAGTGTCTTATCATAGCAGTTTCCCTTTTACTTTGTCTTCATATCTTAAAGGTCCTGAATGCTTTAAAGATAGGAAGCAAAACAAATTTTGGACCATATGACCAAGGAAGAGTTTGTTTTGGGCAAGGAGGTAATATTGGCAAGAGCTATAACATGGACAAATTCTTCTGGGTCTGTAGACTCCCATGGGCTATACTTCTAAGCCATGGAGAAGAGCATTCTATAGTATCCCAATTTCTCTCCAACATTTGTACCTCTTTATTGCTCTATTTATATAATTAAATTATAAATTAGATAATAGTTGTTATTTAGTTAATTCTAACAGCTGGGATTATGTTTATATTGGATCTACTGAAAAGTAGGAGTTCAGTAATTACTGAATCAAATCAATTAAAGCACAGTTCATTTTCTGGCACTCTGATGGAAGAAATTCTCTTGAGAGGAGAGGAGCTCAGCAAATCACAATGAGGAAACACCCATGTGCTTGGAAAAGCCAAGTTCAGAGTGTATGTGGGCAATCCAGAAATAGGAAGAGTCCCAGGGAAGGCAGGTCCTGTTCTTGGGCCTACCTGGGGAAGACACACCAGGGAGGAGAGGCCAAAGAAAGAAGGCTAAGTGCAGGGCCGACTACCACCTTACTTTACATTTTCCCTTACTCATTTTGCTTTTTTTTTTTCCATCCTATTTTTAGGAAAAGTCAAGACCCAGATCACCCCATATATCACTAAGAAAAGAAAGAATAATTTTAAGGAGTAATAACACGGATAAAGTGAAAACAGGAATCCAAATTCTACTTTTCTCAAAGTAGCACTCTGGA
Source organism: Peromyscus eremicus (assembly GCF_949786415.1). Lineage (NCBI taxonomy): Eukaryota > Metazoa > Chordata > Mammalia > Rodentia > Cricetidae > Peromyscus > Peromyscus eremicus. The sequence goes on from NC_081422.1 coordinate 50,055,560, forward strand.
CGGCTACTATGTATAAGCAAGATGCTAACAGTTTACATGTGCCAGGCCTTCTCTTAAGGCAGTGATGAATATCCCAGTTAGACACCCAAGAAAACTAGCTTCAGAGGAATCAACTAACTGCTCACAATTTTCCAGACAGAAACAAACACCAGAAAAATCTAGGTTTATGTGAGTCCTGAGTGTGTGTGGGGTTTATAGCAAGAGTGATGTAGGAAAATCTAGTATACGTTTGATTTTTGGCACATTTATTACTAAATATTCCAAATCTACAAAGCTTTGGTCTTATAGTACTATCAAAAACTTAAAAACATTTTGTAATAATTCAGATTTATGGAAAGGCTACAAGGATAACACAGTTTCTACAACCTTCATCTAGCTTCATTTTATGTAGGCTGCTTACATATCATGGCACCTTCATCAAAACTCACTGATACTATACTCAACTGTTTACTAGGGTCTTTGGATTTTCCTGGCTTTCTTACTGATGGCCCTTTTCTGTCCCAGGGTAGAATGTGGAGTACCACATTGTACTTAGCATGATCCTATTTTGACAACTAGGTGATTTTTGAGGAGGGATCCTGAACTCTATTAAATTAGAATCTCTTTGCATTTAAAAACAACTTCTTGAAACAATCCAGACCCAGAGAATATAAAGAATGTTAGTTTGACCAGACAAATAAATAAAAGAGTATGAAAGAACTAACTAGATTCTCAGGAATGGAAATATGAGTAGTTTTTTCAGCTGATGGTATAGCTCTTGATTGAGTCTGTTGGGAAATGGGGACAGAATGCGTACACAGCAAGCAAGCCTCTGGTGAGGTGGGAAGGAACGTAGGCCCCGAGTTAGAAGAGTCTCCAGATGGTCCAAGATAGGCTTTATGTAGCTTCACCTCAACTGTCCTGCAACACTCTGCAAAACAAACTCCATTTCCTTTCTTTCCTGGAGGTCAGTGAATCTGAGCACATCTCTGTGAGTTCTCATTCTCACTTCAGAAAGATACTGCCTGATGTTACTGATGTATGTTTTTTTTTTCTTTTGCAGGGGGAAGCAGCTGCGTTAAAAGCCTTGCAATGGAATACAGAGAAAATGAAGGACAGCCAGATTAGAAATGATTCTGCTATCAAGCACGGGGTCTGCTTACTTTAGTCTAGAGGAAATGAAAGAAAGGAAGTAGCTAGTGATAAGCAATGTCAGAGACTTTTTACAGGGATTGTCTGAAACCTGCTTTCTAGTTTAGGCCCTCTTCTTTAGCATTAAAAATAGTATATGGGAGACATTGAGAAGGATAAACACTGCAAAATGTTGCTTAGGAGACTATCTGATACAAAATGTAAGGTAAGTGGCAAAATGAGGTTTGGGGGACTTTCAGGTACCCAGATTAGCCCATACTTTGCTCATGGATAAAAAATGGGTAACCTAAATACTAAACCCCTGTTACCCATTAAAATGTTCCAAGCACTATGCTCCTATGTGAAGAACAGTACGGTGGATTTTTCTAGAATACATGTCTTTCTTCTTGATTTTGCTAAGTGAACATGACCAAATGTTTACAGAAGGGTTAATATTGCCCCACTGAATTCTTACATTCGAGTTGCACTTTGCTGCTACTTGTAGTGAGTGAGAATAAGGCTTTACTAAAGGGGAATGAGATGTTTAAAAGTCTGCTTATTTAAGGCAAATGAAATTCAGAGGCGTCATTAAGCCTGAGAACAGAGGCCCATGATAGCTCCTCCTTCTTTATGAAATGCAAATATAAATCTCTTTCCCATTGTAAGCTCATTTGAAAGATAAATTTGATGGCCAATTTATACTTAATGAGGCTTTTAATCTGAGTCGGAAATAGACTTTTGCTTTAAGTCAGATGTAAGTTCATATATCCACAATACAAAGAAAGTTATTTTATGAAACAGAAACATAAAGATGCTAAAAAGCAACTGTGTCTTTACAGGTACTGGGAGCTCACAATGCCTTTCTAGCAAGGATGGAGAGGTGGGCATCTGAGAATGCTAAGTAGAAATAATGTACTGCATGGGAGAGGAGAGGAGAATGAGGCACAAAGGACATTTAGAGGGGCCAACTTTGTAATATAGGGGATTGCAAAATAAGTCTTTCCATATCTGCAGGATCATAGATCAATTATGTCCTCTGGACTGTAATCACCTTGAGGGTAAGAACTGGGTCTTGCTCACAATTCAGGGTTATAAGCATAGGAATTAAGAATGTAACTTATGGGATAATTCTGCCACAGTCTGAGCTCCATAAAAACATCAAACTAGTTGCTTCTTTTCATTTCTTAGTGTTCTGATTCATAAAATAAGGCTAATTTCCATGTGAAGTGGTCATTGAGGAGGATTAAGTTAATCTGCAAAATGTTTTCAGTGTCTTCTTTTTCAAAAAGTTAAAATTTTCATACAATATATTTTGATCATAATTTTCCTCTTTCCTAACTCCTCCAGAACACCCCTACCTTCTTACCCAAGCAACTGCATGTTTTTTCTCCCCAAAATAAAAAAAATAGCCAAACAAACAAAACAAAACCCAGCCTTCCCCAAAACAAGCAAAAACCTCTAAAAGACAAAAAATAACAAACTAAACCAACCAAGAACAACAAAACAAAACAAAAAAAGCACATATATACATTCAAAAAAATATGGACTCTGCTGTGTGATATTTGTACACTGTGTGAAGATACATTACTGTGACTGGTTTACTAGAGAGCTGAATGGCCAACAGTGAGGCAAGAAGTATAGGCAGGACTTCTGTGCGGAGAGAAAGGAAGTAGCAGATGAATCTACGTGTGCTTCAGATATCAATGAGACATGGAGGGAGTCTGACATACAGAATGAAAGAAAGGTAAAAAGCCTCAAGGAAAAATGTAGATTAATATAAGTGGGTTAATTTAAGTTATAAGAACTGTGGGACAAGCCTAAGCTAATGCCAAGCTTTCATAATTAAGTCTCCATGTCGTTATTTGTGAGCTGCCAGCCCAAAGGGCAGTCAAGAGTCTGTTTGTGTTGGCTAACTACATCTGAGCATTGGCAACTACACTGCCCTGAACATTTTTATTTATTTTGTTTATACATGTGTGACATACTCTTGCATGAGCCTATTTTACCACATGGGTCTTAGAGTTTAAATTCAGGTTGTCAGGCTTAAGTACAGTTACCTGCTGTGCCATCTCACTGGCCTTCAGCATCTTTTTAAATTTCCATTATACTCCTCTAAGTAAGTACTTAGAATACTACCATTAAATGAATATTAGTTCCTACCTGATAAAACTTCTTGAATTTTGTTCCACATTTCATTTCCAATTCATTAAAATGCCCAATGATAAATCAATCAATCAATCTATCAATCTACCTACCTACCTACCTACCTACGTACCTACCTACCTACCTACCTACCTACCTACCTACCTATCTTTCAGAAAGGGTTGGCTTCAAAATCTCTCTGCACCTAAGAGCTGAGGACAACCTTGAACTCCTGATCACCTTACCTTTTGGATAACAAGTTTGTGCCACTGTAACTGTCTTATAACAGTGGACCCCCTTCAGTGTTATTGAAAGACATACTATGAGATCTTTGTGACATCTAAAAACTGTACTTAAGTGTGGTTCTTTAATAAACATCTGTATTTTATCTAAGACTCCACCTACATATGCTATTAGACTCAGCTTCAAAATTACATACTGGAAGGGGCCTTGTCTTCTCTGACATCTACATTATGTTGAGTCTTCCTAAATACCCATGAGGAATTCTACTTCTTCATAATAGCAGTCCATGGATGCATTTCATCTACTGTCTTATAAATCAAAGTGTGACTTACAGAAGTAAATCTGATTTTCACTCATGTCCTCATATGAATTTATGCAAACTATGTCTTTGAGTTATTTAGGTTTTTATAGAAAATTTCAACCTAACATCTTGACTTTCCAATTTACCTTGAAATCTCCATCATTCTTCCTATTGCCTTATTCTAAAAAGGCAAGCAAGCAAGATGCTATAGCCTGGGGACTGTGAGGTGGTGCACCTCATAGGTCATCTGCAATATAATGACTCTATTCCTTTACCAAAAGAGTAGAGAAGGCTAGAAAGACATATATGTAGCAGGAATCTTAAATGGTCTTATTAATAAAAACAAACCCGAAGCCAGGTATTGGGTTAAAGCTGGAAGATCAGAGAAGCAGAACAAGCCACAGCTTCCTCACCTCACCAATTCCTCAGCTGATCCTTCCTCAGACTGGAAGCTTCTGAGTCCTCATCCAAATGGATCTCAGCTGAACTGTGCTGCTCAAAGCCTAAAAGCTTAACCAGGCTATAGGTCCTCGTCCTCACCCCTTAAATACCTTTCTGCCTCCTGCCATTACTTCCTGGGATTAAAGGCGTAAGTCACCATGCTTGGCTGTTTCCAGTGTGGCCTTGAACGCACAGAGATCCAGGCGGATCTCTGCCTCTGGAATGCTAGGATTAAAGGCGTGTGTGCCACCATTTTCTGGCCTCTATATCTAGTGGCTGTTCTGTTCTCTGACCCCAGATAAATTTATTAGGGTGCACAATATTTTGGGGGACATAATACCACCACACATATATTTAATAAAGGGCAAATTCTGAGGAGGGCATGGTCATCTCTGGAACATGTAGTAGCTTACAAAGTTTAAATATGTCTGGATGGCAGCTAAGGCTTAGAAAACAAGCACATGCTCATGCAGACATCATTCCACTCTAGCCCATCCTGAACTGCTTTGATGACTCTGCTTTGGTATAGGTGATAGTGGCCTGCTATAGCTATGGCTGCCCTGTTGAGAGAAAAAAAAGTTCCCAATTCCTGTCTACAAACATCCATAGAGAATAGTAGCATCTATGCTGTGATATCACAGGTACCCTTTCAAATGACAGAGAAAGGGAGTAAGAGTTCCTGTTGGGGGATACAACAACTGGTATAAGATATCAACCAGAAGAAAACTTGCCTTTCCTATGTAAAGTGTATCTTCTGGTTCTTCCTTCCTCCCCTTCCAATTTCACTTCTCCTTTTCCAGTGATACTATCTTACTGAATTGTGACAGCCAGTGAATGACAAATGCAACATAACCTGCCTTAAGTGCAGACCCCAGAAGCCAGTATTCTACTGACAAATATTTCACATGACAATTAAAAGGGATCTTACAAGTATTTTTAATGTGACTTTATATAAAGGAGGCATTAGGGCTCTCCCTCTCCTGTGACCGACCTCTGGTCGGTTCTGTGACTGACATACCTCATTTAGCGCTTACACAGCAACTTGGAAACAGTGAGATACTTTTAATGCCAGTTTACTTCTGAATTTTTTGCTGTTTGAAGGGGGATATTATGATTCTGTACCACCAGTTTGTCTTATATATAGAATATGCTTTGTTCTTTTTTTTTCTTTTTTTTTTTTTTTTTTTTTTTTTTGGTTTTTTTCGAGACAGGGTTTCTCTGTGTAGCTTTGCGCCTTTCCTGGAACTCACTTGGTAGTCCAGGCTGGCCTCGAACTCACAGAGATCCACCTGGCTCTGCCTCCCGAGTGCTGGGATTAAAGGCGTGTGCCACCACCGCCCGGCTTTTTTTATTTTTTTAAAGAGCAATGTTTGACAAATTAGAACCTGATTTTCACCAATGAACAAAGCTTCATTCTAGGAGTGTGAGGATAGTCCAACATATGCAAATAAATAAATGTAATATGTCACATTAAGGACTCAAGGACAGAAATAACATGGGATCATCTTCCCAAGCCTACCTAGGGCCTTTGACAAAGTTCAATGTACCTTTATGATAAAAAACCATGGGGAAACTAGGACTAGAAAGGGGATCTCACTGCAATAAGGCAGATCCACAGCCCATCATGTTATTCTGGAGGGAAGGAAACTCAGTGCACCCCCACTACACAGGAATAACAAGGGCATCTACATGATCTACTAATATTCAAAACAGCTATCAAGGTCTCAAGGCAATGAGAAAAAAGACATTAAAAAGATATAAGTGAAAAATGAAGATGTCAAACTATCACTATTTACATACAATGTGATTCTGTACATAAAAAATTCTAAAAACTCTACCAGGAGCTCTTTGAACTGATGAAGACTCTCAGTAATGAAAGACATGAAGAAAAGACTCTCATTCACAATAGATTAAAAATATTTAGGAACAGATCTAAACTAGGGTATGAAAGATTTCTATAATGAAAATTTTAGAACACTGAAGAATAAAATTAAAACACTAGAAGGTGGACAGATCTGCCATGTTCGTAGATTGTCAGAATCAATAGAGTGAAAATGGATATTACCAAAAGGGCTCTACAAATTCAATGCAATCCACATCAATGCAAAATTCCAATGACATTCTTTGCAGAAATAGAAGATACAATCTTAACATTCACATGGAAGTACAGAGGACCTAGGAGGCACATAAGTAATCCAGAGCAATGGTGGAGCTATTATGATACCTGATTACCAGTTAAAATACAGAGCCACAGTGACAAAAACAGAGTAGCCCTGGCACAGCAGAGACTTGTAAATCAAGGGATTACTATAGAGGATGAAGAAATAAACCTGCACAGCTACAGCCACCTGATTTTTTTTTTTAGGGGGGGGGTGGTTTGAGAGAGGGTTTCTCAGTATAGCCTTAGCTGTCCTGGAACTCACTCTGTAGACCAGGCTGGCCTCGAACTCACAGAGATCCACCTGCCTCTGCTTCCTGAGTGCTGGGATTAAAGGCATGTGCCACCACTGCCACCTGATTTTTAAATGGATTCAAAAACATATATTGAGGAAATGACTTCCTCAATAAATGATTCTGAAAAATCTATCTCCTTCTAAATGGATAAAAACCCTTAACACAAACTAAAACCAAACTCTTAAACTCTGGAACTGTTAGGGGAAAACAAGGTAGAGGTATGAGCAAAGACATTTTATAAAAAGACTTTAATGTCTTGGGAAATAACACCATGAACTGAAAAATGGGATTGTATGAGGTGAAAAGGCTTCTGCACAACAAAAGAATTTGAGTGAACAGACAGGCTTCATAATGGAGAAAATATGTACTAACTACATGTCTGACAAATAATTAGTACCTGGATTATATAAAGTGGCCATCATGTATGCATGTTAGGGCTAGGGACAGAGAAACAGATGCTCATGCCTCTGTGGAGTTTATACCCTAGGATTCTCATCCCAGATAATTCATTTGTACTCAGAAATATACATGGATTATAAACATAGTAAAAGAAAAGAATGAAGCACTATTCAGTTCTCCAGTTGGAATGTTTTATCAGAAAACAACTCCAAAATGTAGCATTACTTCAAGTTAACCAAGTTATAAAAAGTAGTTTTCATGAGAGCAAGGAAGGGTATATGGAAATGTATGAAAGGATTGGAAAGGTAAGGGAGAAATGCCATTTTAATTTCAAAAAAGTATGCTGTGCATATCGCTCTGTATGCTGTGAATGTGTTGCTCTGATTGGTTAATAAATAAAATGCTGATTGGCCAGTAGCCAGGCAGGAAGTATAGGTGGGATAAGCAGAGAAGGAGAATTGTGGGAAGGCTGGAGATGCCAGCCCGCTGTCTAGGGAGCAGCATGTAATGGCACACAGGTAAAGCCATGGAACACACGGTGACATATAGATTAACAGAAATGGGCTGCATTTAAGTATAAGAGCTAGTCAATAATTAGCCTGAGCTAAAGGCCGAGCAGTTTTAATTAATATAAGCCTCTGTGTTTTTACTTGGGTCTGAGCAGCTGCTGACTGGGTGGGACACAGGAAAAATTCAGCTACAAAAGTAGTTTTCATTAGTACATCTGTGAAAAGAACAGTTGGCTCGTAATAGATGTACTTGAGTTTTATATATATATATATATATATATATATATATATATATAAAACTTCATTTTTGAGTGACCCAAAAATATGAATGACACAGTGCATATACAAATGATACAGAAAGAATACAGAAGAGGAGTTTACACAGCTTCTCTGAGATTGTTGTACATTTACCTAAGTCCCCATTTGAACTGGATGAGAAATTGATTAAATTTGCTTCTATGACAATTGATGCAGATAGAGGAAAAGCCCTGTATCAAATAGACTTAGCAGTCTAATCACAATCTTGTTTGTCCCCAGATACTAGGCTATCAATTTGTTTCTCACTGACCTTGACTATAAGAATATTAATGTATTATTCATAAGCACCCTATACCTTTTACAACAGTGACAGGAGTAATTTAGTATAAATACACAGAAAAAAAATCATGTAAAGTGTTTCTGAAAAAGTGATTTATATAACATTTCTACTCATCCAAATGGAGTATCGCTGCACAAAATCACTTGCCATTTACACAGAGTTTTCTATTTTAAAAAATCTAAAATGGATTTTGGCTTTTTAATGCTTGTATAAGTCTTTGAAAAGAATAATTTATATCAAGAAGTATGTTGAATATACCTAATAAAATGGTGAGAGAGAGAGAGAGAGAGAGAGAGAGAGAGATCACTGAGCAATGTCTGAATCAGTTGGAAGGCTGATTTCAATTCTGTCATCAAAGCAATGGTTCCCCCTTCAAACAGTATTTTAAAGATTGTTTTAAAAGGAAAAGAGTAAAATGCTAATATTCAAATAACTAAATGTGTGGCTTGTGTGTATATACAATTAGAGCCAGAAGAGAAATTTGGACTATACAAAGAAATTGATTGATGAAACACAGATGAAGGTACAAAATGTCAGCTGATTATCCTTTATGGAAAATTGATAGACTTAACCAGAAAACAGTTTTTTTTTTAAGTTATGCATTTCTGAAAACATAATACTCTAAACACAATGAGGACCAAATTCCAAAGGCAGCTAAGTACACGCATTAACTCAGTTAACACTTTTGAGCACCAATCTGATGTCAGCCCCTGAGGTGGGACAATATTAGGAAAACAGTTGAGCAAATGTCCTAATTCAATGATAGGTTGAAACAGAAGTACAATCAGAACTAACAGTCATTATTGCCTATTTCAAAAAAGAAACCACATACTTATAAAAAATATCACAGGATTTTGTCAAGTGTGCTGGAGGGGATGGCATACTTCCATTTGTGTCTTAGTTTAAAAAAAAAGATGCACAATGTGACCTTGGTGAAGTCACTTAACCTCTGCTACCTTGGTTTCCTCAGGCACTCCATAAATTCTTAACCTTTAAGAGACTGAAATGGACTGTCACTACTGCAATATGATTCAAAGTTTGATCTGAAATTCCTTCAGAACAGTAACAATCCCTATTACACAATATTCTTATCCCAGTAGCCCAATTATTTAAATACTGTATATTATCAACAAATTAATATAATTTAAGTTTTTCAAGAGAACATACAGTAACATACTGTGAAATACTTTACTGTTATACAAAGAGACTAAAACCTCAGACTAAAATCGTGTTTGGGGAGGTTGTAGTACTTACAGGACTGTGGCTTAGCTTAGCAGTGGGTCACTTTGGGCTGGGCCTTGAAGGTGCTTTTCAGCTTTTGGTTCTAACCCAAGCTTTCTGTTTCCTGAACTGCCAAGATGGAAGCAGCTGAAGGGCCAACTCCCAGCAACACAGGCAGAGCTACTGACATGCTCCATCATTACAGGCACAGAAGCCCTGAAACAGCCAGCATCAGTCCCTCCTTTCCTCTTTAATCTGTTCTGTCAGGTGTTTGTCAGAGTGTAAAGACAAATGACGAAGGACACAGATGCTTATTTAATAACTACATCATAATGTCACCTCATTAATGATTTCTAAGGTACAGATTAAATAATTCACTCAGTTAACTATTTTTCCACTTTTACTATAAAGGCCTATTTTAACTCCAAAATATACACCCTCCTTCTATTCTGCAGACAAAATAGTTCATCTTCTTTCTCTTTAATTTTACAAACAAAAAGTAGTTTTAAAACAATGCCAACCAATGATTAAATGCAGGTATAATGTTTTTAATTTTTCAAATCACCATTTTTACGTATTCTATGTATCCCTCTAAATTCATTTTCTTCTTAGTGAAAGAGTATCTTTGAATTGCTTTTTGTCTTGCAGTGTCCAAAGCATAATTCTGCTTTCATTGAACACTAAACTCTAGATGACAGCTGTGCATTTTGAACCTTCTGCTTTTTTTTTTTTTGACACTTCTTATTGCTCACAAGAACTTTGCCTGGGATCTGTAGTATATCTTAAATAATTTCTAGTTCAGTAGTTTTAAATAATTTCTTTTTGATAATCTTCACATATTCTTTTCTTCAAAATATACTCAGGTGTTACATGTCAATTATGGCTGGCTCAATTTTTTTCTCCATTCTCTCCACTGGAACTCCAAATAAATGTCTCTAGAGCCCCAGTCTTCCATTCATAATCACTGTTTCATAATTTTTGATTTACTGTTATGTTTTGGATATCCTCATTGATATTATCTTCCATACTATCCTTCAATTTCCTACTTACAGTCTACATTTTATTCATTTGAGTTTCAAAAACATGATTTTTACTTACAGATTTTAGTTTTCAGAATATCTATGATTTTGTTTCTTCCTCATTTTTGTAGGTATTAATTTTGTTTTTCTATTTTTAGTGATTGTCGGGACATGGTCCATGAACAAACCTGTGTGAGATTGCTGAGGAAACTCCAAATAAACAAGACAAGAGTCTTGTAACCTCTGTTCCTCCATAACGTGGGTTGTTCTTGGAATGTGTTTTCACGCCCCTCCCACATGGAGTGGATCCGAGTCCACTTTACATTATTCATTACAGCTGGCTATTGTTATTTGTTTATCTGCCTCTATGGAAGAACATGTTTTGTTTTGTTTTTGCCATATGTGGCTTGTACTTATGATTGCACACTTTACTCAAGTGAGTCTTCTTAACCCTCAGAGTTGAGTATAAATTGTGTGATGTTATGATTAAAGTTGGCTATTGCATGAGATTAAGTCTGCCTCATTTAATGCCCTGCTCTCCCAGTTTCACACCGCCAACTAGAGTGGTAAACAAGGGATAATGAACCATATTTCCAAGTTAGAAAGGAAGCATGTTAAGATAAAACGTATAACTTGCATAGTATTTCCTTGATATCACATAACATTGTGAAGAATTTCAAAGGAAAACCCACAAAATTTGTACTTAGTTCATATTTTTCTTACTACTTGTGTATTTCCCATTAAGCTGTATTTTTTAATTAACATAATTTCAATGTGCGTGATACATTTCATAAAGACGTTTCATACATGTATTATAATGTACTTTAACTATGTACTGTTGACAACACTCTACATTTCTTCTGTATCTCTAATACTGTCCTCCTCTTAGACCCATCCACCCCCCTAGATAGTTTTACTTCTCCTTTCATGCCATGCATACACACAGTTTTATACATCTATAGGAGTTTAGGATCCACAAATGATAGAAAACATGGTATTTCTATTTCTGAGTCTGACTTAATTTTCTGACTATAATAATTTCTAGATGCATCAATTTTCTTCCAAGTATCATTATTTTCCATTGTGCATATATACCACACTTGATATATCTATTCTTCTGTTGATGGACACCTAGGCTGACTCTGTAACTTAGCTATTGTAAATAGTACTGTGATAAATACCAATGTACAATTATTTATTATTTTACTTTGTCAATTTATAAATGATCTAATTCATCTTTGTCTTCCATTCCTGAAGTTCTAGCTTCCATTTGATTCTATCTACTCAAGAGGCTTCCCATTGTATTCTGTATTTGACTTAATTAGCTTTTCATTTTTAAAATTTTAATCTCAACTGTTTTTCAGTGTTCCTATCTTGTTCTTTTTGTTTTATGCTTCTCTTTTTACATTCAGTAAAATTTAGTTTGAACTCAAAGGTAATTTTTATCATTGAAACATTTCAACAATATAGAAAAGGTATCTGTGTAGTGTTTACACTATTTTAAAGCAACGTGACATGTCATCAAATGAACCAGTCAATCTCTTGCAAGTAGTTTCATTAAATAAAGCACCATTAATATAAACATTGGTAAAATACTGGCTGTTTCAGAAGAACTACTTTCTCTTAAATTAAAATAGATCTTTCAACTGCAATTATTATAATACAACTAAAAAACCAGCATGACAAACTGCTTTGTTCATCTCTAAAGGCATGGCCTAAATAGTCAATTCCAAGTTATGAATAGCTGTCATGCCAGACATAAAGAGTTAGCAAAGTTAAATTTCATGCCCCACTTTATAAAAAAGTGTTTTCATCTCTCTTGAAATGTTGTATCTTAAAGATTTCCTTTATTCATTCAGTTGGTTAAAAAAATTCTCTTTGAAGTCATTTAGGAGTTTGTTTATCTAGTCTTTGATTTTGTTGAACATTTTTACAATCATTCTTTTGTATTCTTTGTCTGGGATTTCATCTAATTCTCTTCCATTGCAATCCATTACTATGAAATTGCTATTTTTCCAGAGGGATCATACTGCTGTGATTTTTGTTGTTGTTGTTCTTGTATTTCTGCATCAAGACTTACACATCTGAGTTCATTTTGTTAGCTGGATTAAAAAAAATCAGCTGTATTTCACTTGAAATATTTGCAATGTTCAAGTGGAGAACCAAGTTGTAGTAGGGCAGAGGTGTTGTCCCTCCAGTGGGTTGGGGCGGGGGCAGTTCAGAACAAAATACACAGTATGTTCTTTCGGGATATGGGGAACAATCCCTTACACGAGTACCAGATCACTTAGCAAATATCATAATAATTCATTTAAAAAGTTGTCCATTTAACTTTGGAAGGTTCTGGGGGTAAAAGAACCAAATATGGTGTACAGTAAGACATTAGTTACAAAAAGAGAAAATGTAAGGGAAATCGGCAAAATAAGGATGAATATTAGATCAACTGAGAAAACTGTCAAGGAGGAAAAAGGAGATGAAAGGAGAATTTGTGATTTGTTAGGATTCACAGAGTTCAAAGATTACTAACTATGGAGAGTTACAGTTAAGAAATAAAAATAGGGGAATGAAGAAAAGAGATGGAATGATGTAGGAAAGCCAGGGAAACTATATGGGATCTACTTAACAAGAATAGTAGACAGTACAAAATAGAACGGATGTGGAAACAAACACAACAATCCAAAAACTGAATTGATCAATCTTAGAACTAAAGCAGGGCCATTAGGAAGATTTCTTTTCTGCACAAAAGACAGGTGAAATAAAGGTAAAATAGGTAAAAAAAAAAAAAAAAAAAAATGGCTCACGCACTATCTTTACCTTATTGAGGTGGATTTTGAACGTCTTCTTTCTCTGTGATATTTCAAGTAGTAAACTGTGCTGATGGGGAAGATGGTTTGCAATTTCAGTTCAGTGCTGAGAAACCACATTTATAGTATGCAATATCTCAATGGAGTTCAAACAAATTGCTGTTTAGATTGAGTTTCTACTCAGTCCCCAGTAGGTGTCAGTCCTTCCTTGACTTTTGCCAGCTTTTACCCGTTGCTTTGGGGAAATTTCCATCAGTTATTTTCCACAGGTGCTGGATGGACTTCCTCTACCCGACTTCCTCAGTCTGAGGCACTGGTATGGCCATGGCTTCCTTTTCTGTCTGGGAGTGCTTGTGTCCCTAGAGGTCTTGCTGCTGTCTCGGTGTGTGCTTCTACTGTCCCATGCAGTTTTAGATCATGTTAAAAATGTGTGGCTTCTGTCCACCTGTGCTGGTTACCGCAGTGTACTTCTCAGTTCCTGCACCGTCACCCAGGCATCGACGGGACCTCTCAGTGACAGACTTGCCAGTCATACCCAGCATCTGTCTCCACCCTGTGTTGGGTTATGTCTCTGCAGTGTTGTCTTTACCTGCCAGTCACCTTTCTTGTTTTAAACAGATGCTCTCGTTAATCTGAACATACTAAATATACTTTTCCTTTTTTTACTTGCAAGTAAAAATTTACCCATGAAGTAGTTGATTTCAGATTATTTACTTGGGTCATTAGAAAGTTCTGTCATTTGGGGTACATTTTATCATGTATTCAGGAGATTCAACACAAATCATTAGAATAAAAGAAACACTTATTGAGGCATGTGGTAGTCAGAGAACAACTTGTGTTAGTTCTCTCTATCATATGGGTCTGAACTCAAGTTGTCAACTTTGATGGGAAGCACCTTCAGTAACTGAACCATCTCACTGGCCCTTTTTTTTTTCTTTAAAAATTTTTAATTAAAATAAATTACATCATTCCTGCCTCCCTTTTGCTTCTCCCATTATAACCCCCCAAATCAATGGACTCTTCTTTAAAAACTGTTGTTACACAAACAAACTATAAATACAACATGCTGAATCTATTCAGTGTTGCCTGCATGTATGTTTCTAGGACTGACCACCTGGTACTGGATAACCTAATCAGGGGTCTCATCCCTGGGGAAGACTAATTCTCTCCTTTTCAGCAGATTTTAATTGCTTGTAGCTCTTCATCTTGGAATGGGGATGGTGAGATTTCCTCCTTCTAAGTTGGGTTGTCAACTGTATTGAAATTGTTCAGGTCTTATTTAGGCAGCCATATTGAGATGTCATGGTTGTAGCTTTCCTGTCACAGTTAGAAGGTACACTCTTACAGCAGACTTCCTGGTCCTCTAGTTGGGACATTCTTGCAGCTCCCACTTCTATGATGTTCCCTGGCCTTGGGTGCATGAGATATGTTGGAGACATAACAGTTGGGCTGCGTACCTCATAGTCAGCTAAGTACATTTTCATGTCTGAGACAAGGTTTCACTTGCCCAGCCTGGTCCTAAATTCATCATCTTCCTACCTCAGCTTTCTGAGTGCTGGGATTACAAATGTACACCAGCACACTTGGTCAAAACGTATTTATTTAAACAGCATTTTCAGCTAGTTCTATAAATTCCATCTTTTAAAATTCTCTCTCTCTCTCTCTCTCTCTCTCTCTCTCTCTCTGTGTGTGTGTGTGTGTGTGTGTGTGTGTGTGTGTGTTCATACACATATGGAGGACAGAAGACAAACTCAAATATTTTTCCTCAGGTGCTATCTGCTTAAAAAAAAACAAAGAAAAAAAGAAGGATTTCTTACTTGAACTCATCCTGAGTAGGCCAGGCTGGCTGGCCAGCAAGCCCCAAGGACCCTCTTGTTCCTGCCTCCTTGGCACTATGATTACAAGCATGTGCCACTATGCTTGGTTTTGTTTTTACTGTGGGTTCTGGGAATTAGCCTTAGGTCCTTTTGCTTTCAGAGTACCAACTGAGCTATCTTCCCGGATCTCATATGATACAAATCATTGTTCCATTAAAAATTGTATCCTGGTGGTCTTTCCTAATAGGCACATTCTACATAAGCTTTTGTTTCAATCTGTTGCTTACTCCACATTCATCTTTCTTATTTAGCAGGCTTCACAGGTATTTTCCTTGGCCACCTAGGGCTCCAGGTCACATGAATGGCAACATGCTTCTCTAGTGGTGCTACTGGATGTTGTATTATTAGTTATTGAGTCAGCAGATGGCTTGGTTCAGGTTCTTGGTTGTAGAGCACTAGGCTCTCTTTTTTGTAAAGCCTGAAGCTTTCTATAAGCTGCTGTACTAAGAAGTATTCATTCACGTTTTTATTCAACTCCCTTTCATATGTGGAACAGACCTAAGATTTGGCCTTAGCTTGTGAACACAACTCAGTACAAGGCATTTGGCTACCTTTTATTCAACAAGCCCAATCATTCATTCCAGTTTGCAGATCCAAAAATGCATCCAAATTATGGTTTCTGCTATTTTTTTTTTTTTACAACTTTAAGCTTCTACTGATTCCCTTTCAGATACACAGAAATGACAATTCTATTTTTAAACCTATGTTCTATATTTAATTTTATTTCTTATTTTTATGTATTTGCAGTAGAAGAAATGCATCGGTGAATGTACTGTATATTCTGGTTAGTTTTTTTTTTTTTTTATCACCTTGACAAAAGCTAGAGTTCTCTTAGAGGGAACCACCACTGAGAAAATTCCTCCATTAGAATGGCCTATAGGCAAGTCTATAGGGCATATATTCATTGATGATTGATATAGGAGGGCCCAGCCCACTTGGGGTAATGCCACCCCTAGGCAGGTATGCCTAATTTAAATAAGAAGGCAGCCTGGGCAAGCTGGTGGGGGGAAGCCAGTAAGCAGCACTCCTCTGTGGACTCTGCTTCAGTTCCTGCCTCAAGGTCCCTGCCTTGAGTTTCTTCTTACTTTCCTTCACTATGGGCTGTGATCAGGAAGTGTAAGCCAAATAAACTTACACCCTCAAGTTGCTTTTTGGCCATGGTGTTTACCACAGCAACAGAGTAGCTAACTGGGGCAAATATGCATTGAAAAATGAGTAGTGGGCCAGTTTGCTGCATTGGGTATATATAGTTTGAGTCCTGTCTTTGTCTGACTCCTGATTATCAGGTTTCTGATGATCTTTGTAGCACTCTGTTTGCCATGCCCCAATGCCATGCTCAGATATTATGAATCACTAAGGTATCACACTCTTTCCCTCTCTCTGGCCTTTGCAAGGCTGTTCTGAAACATTCTTTAAAATCTTCCTATTCCTACACGCATCTGAGAAACTTGGCCTTATTGTAAATCAAATATCTTCTCTGATGTTCATGACCAGATAATAGCCTTCACTGTACCTTGCATTTAATTTTACTGCTCAAAAGTATTTATTAAACACAGACAAAAATCTCTATTTTTTTTAAGAAGTTTTATTCTACTAGATGTAGAAAGTTGTTAACAAAGTAATTTTAAAGAGAGTGGGAGAAACCCTCCTAAGAAGATGACATTTGAGCCAAGACCTGAAGATCAAGAAGTAAGTCACGAGCTACCGAAGGCAGAGCTTTCCAGCAGAGGGAAGGGTCAATTTAAAGAACCCAATGCCAAAGAGTTCCAAAGACTGCAGTATAATGAGTGAGGGGGGAAGCACTAAGAGATGAGGTCAGAGATACCAAGTGGAGCAAGTTTTCAAGGTCCTTGTAGCGTTTCAGCTTTTACCTAAATAAGAGCCACTGAAGGGTACTGAGCAGGAAAAGGAATGTGACCTGCCTCTGAACTATTCCTGATGTTACATAGAGTAGCTAGGACAGAAGCAAGGTCATTATTATTAGACAACGTATAATACCATAGTTTTTACTTGTCTAAAGTCAGTTATTAGATTAAAGTGCCTTGTGGGCAGGATCTGACATATAGGTATTCACAGTTGCTGAAAAAAAATGACCTCTTTCCTAAGGATCTATCTTGACTGTGGCTTTTAGGTTGAGAAACATGCTGTAATATATTTCATAATAAAAGTTAATATGCTGTTCTTGGAGATAAAAAACCTTCTAAAGTAAAAAGCTCAGCATGTGTCACTATAAGATTTTACTGACTAAAAGATATATATGCTACAACCCATCTTTCTGTTTCAATGACCAGGTGATTGCCTGATTTCCATGAACTACAACTAATTTTTGGCTCGTAGGCATTTTACTTACTTTTCAGACATTGCATCTTTTTGAAAGAGCAATGGTCAGAGAAAGAAAAAACAATTAATGCATCATTGCTAGCTTCATTGCCAGAAGAAACTAGGTCATAGTGAATGTGGTAAATTTATTCAGCCCCTGTAGTCATACTTCAGAGTATCTTGTTCTTTCGTGGTTTTTCAAACAATTGAATTTTATGAGTGTTTAGAACCTACACTTGCTTTCTGGGTTTGTACCACAGGCACTTGAGAGCATGTTTTCCTAGGCTGTGTCTCTGGAAATCATCAAGAGCATATGTTAATTATGGACAGATTGAGCAACTCATACCTAAAATGCCTAAATGACAGAAATTCTTCAGAATTCAGACTGTTCAGATTTTAGAATAATTGGTAATACATTATGAATTATCTTAAGGGATAGAAAACAAGTCTAAACATTAAATTAATTTCTATTTTATATTACTTTATATAATCTGAAAATAATTCTATTAACAGTTTTGATCAGAATTGTGTTTGTTCACCTTCACTGCTGTGACTACACACATGACATAAACAACTCAAAAGGAGGAAACACTTGTTTGGGATCACATTTTCAGTTGTTTGTTATATCACTTTGGGCCTGTGCTGAGACAGAACACCATGGTGGGGAGCACATGGTTGAGCAAAGCCACTCACCTGATGACAGCTAGAAGCAAAGACAGGGAAAGGGAGAGGCTGAGGGAGAGTTCTGCCATTCTCACCTGTCCCTAACAGTCCAAGATTAGAAAGCTGAATCAGAGAAAAACTGGCTCAAGGGTTTTGCATCTGCCAGGTCACATGCCTAGGAAAACAGTGAGGCGAGCAGCTAAGGGTCATCTTCCAGCATTGCTCTCTCACCACACAGAAGGCTGCACCATCAGCAGGGGAGACAGATGATTAATGCTCAAGTGTTCCAAGATTATTTTCCCCCTCATTCATTTTCTTCTTTCTCTCAGCATATGATTTTTCCCTTTTGAGTCTTCAGGTTTATGCTGACTTTTAATTTATCAATATCTGCATCATTCATTCATTTTTTTCAATAAGTACTCTAGGTCTTTAGCACTCACAAACTCTATGACAGTAAAGATGGAATTAATCATATGCTTCCTGAAGGAAATACATCTTGAACACAGTATTGAAAATAGCAGAGAGAGATAAGCAGAGGAAATGTGGGCCTATAAAAGAAACACCTCCACCAAGAAATGCAGAAATGATGGAAAATGCAGGCATAATAAGCGATGATGACCTTAGGGGAAAAGACTAGGAAAGGTCAAGAAAAGGAAGCCTGTGAATGCTAGCAGTATACATCAGGAGGATAATGTCCTAAGTTAAGTAATTCAACATTTGATCATATTATATGCAGAATACTGTTTTTTTAACCAATGATACAAGTTTAAATAAAATAGTTTTTACCTTTTAGGAACTTAAACTTTTGTAGAAAACAAACATAATAGTCAGCAACCACTAATATGCAGTAAACTGATTCATTATATAGCTATGATAAAAGCTGGGCACAAGTGTTGAGTCACATGGAGGAGTTGAGTGTTGTAGAATATTATTCTAAGATGTATTACTTTTGTTTATGTTGCAGTTGTTTAACTCTGTGAAGCTGTGTTACTTTGCCTGTCTAAAACACCTGATGGTCTAATAAAAAGCTGAATGGCTAATAGTGAAGAGGAGAAAGGATAGTGGGGCTGGCAGGCAGAAAGAAGACAGAGAAGGAGAAATCTGGGAGGGAAAGAGAAGTAGCCAGGGAAGGAGGAGGACTTCAGGGATCAGCCACCCAGCTACACAGCAAGCCTCGGAGTAAGCATATTTACAGAAGAGAACGAGAAAAGCCCAGAGGCAAAAGGTAGATGGGCTAAGTTAAGTTAAGGAAAGCTGGCAAGAAATAAGCCAAGTTAAGGCCGGGTATTCATAATTAAGAATAAGCCTCCGTGTGTGATTTATTTGGGAGCTGGGTGGCAGGTCCCCAAAAGAGTAAAAACAAAACAACAACAGTTGGGAAAGCTTCTTTTCAGTAGAGATTATTGAGATTGTTTTGAAGGATAAGTAGGGGTTAGATCAGAGGACTGGGTAGTTTGGAAAAGGAAATGGTGTAGACATTTAGGGAGGAAAAATACCAGTAAAATTGGTCGTTTGTATACATATATGAATTACAGATATATATATATATATATATATATAAAACAATATTAAATTTATTCACACATTTCCCTTATTTCCATTCAATACCTGACGGGGTAAATGACTAAAACCTACAAACAGCTTTTAACAAGCATTAATACTCGCCATGACTACTGTGTTCATATAGCGGGAATCCTCCTTTCTGCAGTTCCTCTCCTTCTGTCTACCTGCCAGCAGTTTTTTCTGATGAACTTGGAGATGATAGGAAAGGACGTGAGCACAAACCACTGTACATGTGAACCCCACACTGCACTCTGTAGACAGCAACATTACACTTTTGCTGTGGCAGTGGCTTTGTCCAATCTTTTAGGAAACACCACTATAAAATATGTTTTTGAAAGACTAATTCAGAGCAATCTACATAAAAATTGTGTGCAATTCATCTTATCATGCTGTAATTGGTCACTATAGTGAGCAGGCTTGACAGTTTGTAGATTAAAATGTAAACACTCAGTTTGACTCAGTTATGTTGAGGCCAACTGTTCTTGACAGTCTCTGCAACATGATAAACACCGTCTGTCTACAGTTCCCCTGTAGTTGAAAGTTACGACAAACATTTTGCTGAAATGTAAACAGCCGCCATCATGATGAGTGAAGCAGCACACTGCAAATTTATCTCAAATCAAGACAGCAAAGATCTTGTTTGACACTGGAGAAACCATTAGTGCTCACCAAGGGAGCAGCTCTGGGAGCTCTGAAGTGTTGTCATCAGTCTTCAAAAAATACGCATTAATGTCGCCTTAACTTGGTTCAAGAGAGCAAGTAATTTGAGAAATAAAAAGATTAAAAGCCAGTGTAAGAACAGAAAATATTTCCCTTCAGAGGACAATTTTAAACTGAAGACTTTAAATATTTATTCACTTTAATTTCTGCATTTTCAATGATTTTTTAAGTGATAGAGCATAGCCTAGACTTTGTGTCAGATTGTCTATAAAATTTAACATATCCTTTCTTCTACTTCGGTTTTATGGGATATAATAGTTATTAATCCTTTCACAACTTTCATAAAAAGTCTGTAATTCCAACGGAATGAACAATTTTTGAAGAGCTTAAGTTATCTTAAAATCCTAACATTGTTCTGCAATTCTGTCTGTTATTTTCTAATTACAAATTATAAAGTTAAAGCAAATTATATTTATAAATTATAACTTTGTTAAATTATGAGGTTAAAATATTGCTCACTGCATTTTAATATTGGTCTAAAATAATTATTATCTCTCCATCTTTATAATTAGAGGTTAATAAGGACTGCCTCCCCCCCACACACACACAGGGTTTCCCTGTGTAGCTGTCCTGGAACTTAAGCTGTAAACCAAGTCAGCCTTGAACTCATAGAGATCCACCTGCCTCTGCTAAACTATCAGGGACCCCACAGCCACCACACATGGCTAGATTCCAGAGTGGGCAACAGCAACCAAAGAACAGAACACCCAACCAACCAACCAAGAAGAGAACAGATATCTACACCAAGAAACACTTTAAACACCAGAACTCCAGAAGCCTAGATCCCAGCACAAAAGTACAAACATGAATAGTCAACACACTATGTTTCCTCCAGAAGTCATCGATTCTATTGCAATAGGCCCCAAGACATGCAATTTAACTGAAGCACAAGACAAAGACTTCAAAACAGAATTTATGAGTATGTTCAAGGACCTTTAAGAGGATAGGGAAAAATCCTTTATTGAAGTCTCAGAAAAACAAATAGTTGAATGAAATAACAAAAACAATCCAAGACAAAAAATAGAATTTAACAAAGAAATAGATTCACTAAAGAAAACCCAAACTCAAATAAAACTAAAACTGGAAATGAAAAACTTGTGATATCAAACCAAAACTCAGAGGTAAGCTTCACCAACATATTAGAAGACATGGAAAAGATAAGATCAAGTCTTACAGACAAGTTAGAACATTAAATCTACAAATATCCAGGCACAAAACATCCAGGAAAGCTGGGATACTAAGAAAAGACCAAACCTACAAATAATAGGTACAGAGAAAGGAGAATAAATCAGGTCAGAAAACATTTTTAAAAAAATCATATAAGAATATGTCCCCACTCTAAAGAAAGAAATGCCTATCAAGCCAGGCAGAGGTGGTGCATGCCTTTAAACGCAGCACTTGGGAGGCAAAGGTAGGCGGATCTCTGAGTTTGAGGTTAGCCTGGTCTATAGAGTGAGTGCCAGGACAGCCAGAACTACACAGAGAAACCCTCTCTTGAAAAACAAACAAACAAAAACAAAAAAAGAAAGAAATGCCTATCAAGGTATAAAAAGTATACAGAGCACTAAATATACCAGAAATTTTCCACAACACATAATAATCAAAATACTAAATGTACAGAACAAGTAAAAGATATTACAATCTGCAAAGGAAAAAGATCAAGTCACATATAAAGGCAGTCCCATTAGAATAACACCTGTCTGGGTGGTGGTGGCACACGCCTTTAATCTCAGCACTCAGGAGGCAGAAGCAGGCAGATCTCTGTGAGTTCGAGGCCAGCCTGGACTACAGAGTGAGTTCCAGGAAAGGTGCAAAGCTACACAGAGAAACCCTGTTTTGAAAAACCAAAAAAATAAAATAAAATAAATAATACCTGACTTTCAATGGAGACACTGAAAACCACTGAAAACCAGAAGGGTCTCAACGGATGTTCTGTAAATTCCATGAAACCACAGATGCCAAGCCATACTATTATACCCAGCAAAACTATCGATCACCATTGATGGAGAATTTAAAACATTCCACAAACAAACAAAAAACAAATTTAAGCAATTTCTATCCACCAATCCAGCTAGAAGGAAAATTTCAGCCTGAAGCAGCTAACTATACCCAAGAGGACACAAGGAAATAAAAAAAAATCCAAGAACAGTAAATAAAAAAGTGTGTATGGGGGGCATAAAACAACTTACAACCACAACAAAATATCAGTAATCAATAAAAATTGCTCATTACTAACTCAGTATTAATATTAATTCTCAATAAAGAGATAAAAATTAACAGAATAGATTAGAAAATAAGATGCATTTTTCTGCTGCATCCAAGGAACACACCTCACCATCAAGCATAGACATCACCTCAGGGTAAAAAGATGGAAAAGGTATTCCAAGCAATGAACCCAAGAATCAAGTAGGTGTAGCTATTTTAATATCCGACAAATTGATTTCAAACCAAAACTAATCAGAAGAGATAGGGAGGGGCACAACATACTCATTAAATGAAAAGTCTACCAAAAGGATATTGCAATTCTAAATATTTTTGCATCCAACACAAGGGCATCCAAGTTTCTAAAAGAAATACTACCATGGCTAAAATTTAAGTAACATCTTACATATTATTTGACCACCATGGATTCAGGCTGGATATCAACAACAACAGAAATAGCAGAAAGTATAAAACTCGATGGAACTGAACAACTTACTATTGAATGAAAATTGGGTTAAGGGAGTAACCTTTTAGAATTGAATAAAATTAAAATACAACATACCCAAACCTATGGGACACAAGGAAGGCAGTTCTAGAGGGAAGTTCAGAGCACTAAGTCCCTACATAGATTTCATATTAATAATGACACAGGTGAATGTTCTAGAAAAACAAGAATAAATAATACTTAAAAAGAGTAGACAGGAAGCAAAAAATAAAAAGCTGCAATCAATAAAATAGAAACAAACAAACAATACAAAGAATCAATGAAGCAAAGAGTTGGTCCTTTAAGAAAATCTAGACTGACAAATCCTTGGCCAAATTAACCAAAAGATGGAGAAAGAAAGATCCAAAATACTAAAATTAGAGATGAAGCATCGGGGGAGGTATTACAGCAGACACTGGGGTCAGTTACTGAGGTGAACGCTGAAAAATCAGAGAAACAGAACAAGCCACATCCAACCTCACTTTTCCAATTCCTCAGCTGATCTTGTTTCCTCAAATTGGAAGCCTCTGAGTCCTCACCCAATGGATCTCAGCTGAACTGTTGCTAAAATCCTAAAAGCTTAAAAAGGTTCTAGTTCCTGGTCCTCATGCCTTATATACCTTTCTGCTTCCTGCCATCATTTCCTGGGATTAAAGGAGTGTGTCACCATGCCTGGCTGTTTCCAGTGTGGCTTTGAACTCACAGAGATCCAGATGGATCTCTGCTTCCTGAATGCTAGGATTAAAGGTGTGTG
Source organism: Peromyscus eremicus (assembly GCF_949786415.1). NCBI lineage: Eukaryota > Metazoa > Chordata > Mammalia > Rodentia > Cricetidae > Peromyscus > Peromyscus eremicus. The sequence goes on from NC_081422.1 coordinate 50,079,383, forward strand.
CTGCCACTGCCTACATTTATGTTTAATATAGTGGCTGTTCTGTCTCTGACCCCCAGACAAGTTTATTGGGGTGCACAATATATCAACCACAGCAAACAAAACACTTATATACATAAAATAAATCTAATATTTATTTAAATCTGGGAAGCAGAATTTGTAGCCAATGTATTATTGATAGGGTTTATTTCAGAAAAACTAAATGGAACTCCGAAGAAGAGAACCATTCACAAAGAAAACTCACTCCTACATCAAAAGATGGTAAATATATATATATATATATATATATATATATATATATATATATATATATATTTAAATGTTTTAAGTTAAAATATTTGAGGGGAATTTGGCTATGATTTATCATGATCTCCTTGTCTTCCAAATTCACCCAAGCAACTACTGATAGTCATTATATTGGCTAAGAAGGTTACTACTTACAAACATTCCTGAAAAATAATTTGGCTTTTTGTCCTTATATCAAAGTTTCATTATAATTTCTGATCTGAAATTACACTACCAAGTCAAATTAACAAGAGCTACATGGTATTGTCATAAAAACAAACTTGTGAAACAGTGGGACAGAATAAAAGACCCAGAAATAAACACACAGCTAGACACCTAATTTTCAACAAAGGATTAAAAGCACATAGTAGGAAAAAAAGTCTTTTCAAAAAAAATGAACAAGTGGGGAAACTGAATATCCACATGCAGAAAAATGCAGTGTGATCCACATCCTTCATCCTGCACAAAATTAACTCAAAATGGACTGAAGACTTTAAGACCTAAAACTCAGAAACCTCTGGAAGAAAGCTTGGGTAACAGTACCCTGAGTATCAGACATAGGCAAGGACTTTCTGAAAAGGAATCTCTAACACAGAACACCAAGAACTGACAAAGGGTCTCATCAAATTAAGAAGCTCCTGTATATCAAAGGAAAGTAACAGCAGAATGAAGTAACAGCCTACAGAATGAGGGGGAAAATCTTTGTTAATTATACATCAGGCAAGAGATTACTATTTACAGTGTAAAGAAGAGCAACACACACACACACACACACACACACACACACACACACACACACACACACACCAAATGACTCACAACTGTCTGTAACTTTAGCTCCAGAAATTTTGACACCCTCTCCTGACTCTGCCAGCACATGCATTCACATGCACATACCTACAGACATACCTACAATTTAAAAAATAGTAATGAAAATAAATCTAAAAGAACTAACAATAAATGCTGGTGTGGATGTAGGAAAGGGGAATCCTTATCCACTGCTGGTGGAATGTAAACCTCTGCAGCCATGGTGGAAGTCAGTATGGGGGCTCTTCATATAACTAAAGATAGAATTATTACATGACTTAGTATATCCCTTCTGATTATATACCTGAAGGATTCTGTGTCAATATACCTCAAAGATACTTGCACACCCATGTTTAGTACTGCAATATTTATAATAGCTAGAAAAGATGGCCACAGAAAATAGATGAAGAAAATATGATACACATATACAATAGAATTAAATTCAGTCATAAAGAAAAATAAAATCAATAATATATTCTAGGAAAATAGATATAACTGGAGAACATTAGGTAGACTCAGAAACATAAATGTTGCACATTTTCTATCATATGCAGACAGTTGATTTAAATTTATATAGGTGTATACATATATTAATATCTGTATTTGTGTGTATATGAACATAGACATGAGTGTGAGTGTGTGTGTGTGTGTGTGTGTGTGTGTGTGTGTGTGTGTGAATGTTTCAGCTCTGAAACCAGAAAGGGAACTGTTAGAAGGAAGGAAGAGATCTTAAGGGAAAGAGGAAGGAAGAAAAAAGAAGAATGGAGTACATGTGACAAGAAGGCAGAGGGAAAATGCAGAACAGAGGAAGAGAGGATGAATAAGAAAATACAATGGTACATGTATGAAAATGTCATAATGAAATTTATTACTTGGTATGTTAAATCCACAAATTTAAAAAACTCAAAATTTCAACTTTACATCTAATCTTCTATCCTGGACATAAGTTCCAGTGTATAGTGGGAGGTTTATAGAGAAGGGAAAAAAATCCACAAACAATTTTAATTAGAATTTGTCTATACTGTGGCCCTGCTCTGGCTGTGGGCCATATTGATGTCCATGGCCCATCCAGGGTCATGATAGTGTCTGTGGTTTGTGTTGTAGCCAAGGGCTGTGTTGATATCTGTGGTCCAATGTTGAAGTCTGAGATCTGTGCTGTGGCCAGAGTCCATGTGGATGTCCATGGCCCATGTTACCACCAAAGGCCATGTGGATGTTCCTGAGCTGTACTATGTCCTGAAGCCATGTTGCTGTCTGTGAGTCATGCTGTAGCCAGAAACCAAAACGGCAAGGAAATTTCTTTTGCAGTGCTGTTGATGGCTGCAGACTCATAGTTGAGAATGAGAGACACATAAGTTTTCTGTGACAACCTCTCTCCCCTAGCCCCACCCTCCTCCAAAAAAAAGAAACAGTTGAGACTAGAAACCACTGAAGAGAACTCGTAAAACTTGTGATATGGATGCTGAGGTATAGCTTTTCACAGTTTTTGGCTTCTGGCAGGGGTAGGGGTGGGGAAGGACTCAAGTTTTCTTTAAGGTGCTGGCCAGTGGAAGTTTGACCATGCTCCTGTGAGTATATGGGTGATAAAAATTGATTTGGTATTTTTTCTTCTTTCTTGTTCTTCTGTTTTGGGGCAAGGTCACAAGGGTGCAAGGTAGACCTGGGAGGCCTGGGAAGTGAAGGTGATAGGGTGCATTATGTGAAGTTTCCAATAATAAAAATAGTATGTTAATAAAAAAGAAATTTGTCCATAGAGAAACTTTAAAGTTAATGATACAAAAAAACGTAATACTATGCAGACTTTAAAAACATTCCAATGGTAAAGTTTCTCTTTTGAACGGTTTATTTAAAGTCATGTGCAACATCCTTTTAAATAACAAAATAAATCCAGCAAATTAAAATGAATTAAGTAGATCTTCACCAGTTGATGCAGAATAACATTTTCATGTACTACTTTGTAAAAAGCATTATATATAATGTATATATGAGTGAAAAATATATGTGCATATATATATATATATGCAAAGTAATATACATAGAAACAATGTAGAATACATTCCAAAGAGTTAACATTTCTGATACTGGAAGAGAAGATTAGGAGACAAAAGTGAGAAGGATTTCATTGATATACTTCTATATTGTGTATTTTTAAAGTAATGAATACATTATATGCATTGTGATAGTTGTAGGAGGAAATTTCTTTCCCACCTGGTCCTGCAGGTCAGTCCCACATAAACATATAGAGGCTTATATTAATTACAAACTGTTTGGTCTGTGGCTCAGGCTTCTTGCTAGCTAGCTCTCTCATCTTAAATTAACCCATTTCTATTAATCTATATTTGCCACATGGCCATGGTGTTACTGGTCTGCTGGCATCTTGTTTCTGCTTCTGTGGCTGGATTGTGTCTCCCTGACTCCACCCTCTTCTCCTTGTATTTCTCTTGGATTTTCTGCCTGCCTCTTATCCTGCTTCACCAGAGGCCAAAACAGCTTCTTTATTAACCAATAGTAACAACACATATTCACAGCATACAGAACGGCCATCCCACAGCAAATAATACAGATAATTTTTCTTTTAAAAAGTCTTGTGAACCTAAATGTCCTCAAGCCAGACACTAGCCAAAACATTTACAGTATCCTTACATGACAGAATATCATATGCTCCTTTCATTCATATTTACAAGGAATAAAAAAATGTATGTTATTCATTCTATAACACATATTACTAAACCAGAACTACAATGTTTAGTTTTTAATTTAAATACACAGAGATAGCTCATATTTGAAATAATTTGTATCCATTATTGTAGAAGTCTTGAGTATAAAGGTGGGCTCTAATTCTTAAGGACAATTCCCTTTCAATCTTAGTCCATTAGTAAGGAAAATCAGTGCAGCCAACTTAACCCAGTGAATTTGCATGAACTTGCTCCTCTGTCCTCCTCCCACACCATGGGATATCTTTGTTCTCCTTAGGAAAATTCAATTAGCAGCACTGTCTCCTCCTCTTTTACTAATAGACAACATGGAGATTCTCCTCATCTCTCAAAGACATGTATGCAGGGCTTGCTAATTCCTGACTTGCTAGTTAACAGGAGAGTTACTGCTCCTTCTATAAATGACTCTATGTATCTTGTCATAAACACAGTAACAGCTCCTGAAATCAATCTTTCATGACCTTATTGATTAGGACACTTAGAAATAATGAGACTTCACTGGTAGCATAATAATGCTTAGAAAAATGAAAAAAAAAATCCCAATGGGGGCTTTCCATTAACATCTCTGAATTTATCTTTCCACCACCCCTTTCCTGTTATAGTCACCTAGATCCAAGCATGAGATAAAGTTAATCTCAGTTTTCCTGTGCCATGTGTACTTTTAATACTTGAAGGTAACATTTTAAAAACTAAAATAAATTGACATATTTTTGATCATTGTTTTTCTAAGCTATAAAATCAAAATATCATTTCTAAATGAAGGTAACACCAGGAATTTTATTTATTTATTTATTTATTTTGAGACTGAGTCAGGAGAAAAGTCACTTAAGGAAAAATCTGGACATCAAAGAAGCAACTTTTAAGCTGTTTAAGTCATCTGAATATTTTTTGAATAAGTGATAATTTAAAGCACAAATCAAATACTTTTAGGATTCAATCTTCTAATTCAACTTAATTCTCATAGTATACAGATTAAAACAAAACTGTTACAGAATATTTGTTTAACTAGGCAGAGATTTGTTACATTTGTTTATGCTGCATTTGTTTAACTATGTAAATGTTGTGTTAATTAAATAAAATTAACCTGGGCTCAGAAAGGCAGAGTTAGCAACTAGCTTACAGGAAGTAGCAGGGAGGAACGCAGAGTGGGTATTTTAGTTGGGGTGGTTTTTTAGTCGGGGTGGTTTTTTAGTCGGGGTGGTTTTTTAGTTGGGGTGGGTTTTTAGTTGGGGTGGTTTTTTAGTCGGGGTGGGTTTTTAGTTGGGGTGGTTTTTTAGTTGGGGTGGGTTTTTAGTTGGGGTGGGTTTTTAGTTGGGATGGGTTTTTAGTTGGGGTGGTGTGGAAGGAGAGCGGCTTCTGGATGTCAGCAAAGGGAGAATGTTAGCCAGCTGCTACTCTAACTCCCTGAGCTCTCAGGATTTCACTTTTGAATTGAGTTTTCAGAAAGACAGGAGTTTAGTTAGAACCACCTTTAGTGGCAGCAACAGAGCCATTGTCTTGGGGAACAGAATTCCCCCTAGGCTATGGCCTGAGCAGCCAGGTGCTAGCAGTTTAAACTGCAGCCGCTGTGACAAAGGTAAAACAACACAGAACTGTATCCAGAGAGAAGTGACATGCCGAGGTTCCACTTGACTTCAAGTGAATTCTGGAGGAAATACCTTTAACCTCTCCTTCAAGTGAAGAGCCATGCTGAGTAAAGACAAAGGGAAAAGAATTCTACTTTTATTTTCTTATAACTTAGTTTATCTTGGACATGGTGAGGAAATAATCATATTTCATTTAAAATATGACCCCATGGAGATTTGGACTCACACGGGAAACAGGCATGCTAGAAGTTCTCAATCAGCAGAATATTTCTAAGCTATACATTTTTCTGGCAGTATGAATCTCACCCTTTTTTATTATTTTTGTTTTGAAAGGGGAGGGTTTTGATCTCTGGGGTTTCTCTAGTCTTGGCCTCCAAAGCAGCTAGGACAACAGGCACACACCACTGTGCTTAGCTTACCTCTTAGGTTTTAGTAGATGAGTGAACTGCACTGAATAGTTCAACACAAAGCTGAACTTCATTACAAAGACACCTTGAGAAGGTGAAAGAAGATCCAAGAATGGGAGACAATACATACAAGGAGAACAAGAAAAATGAGGACTTACACGCAGAACACACCAAGGAAAGAAGTGATAAGCTTAAAGTTTTTTTTTTTTTAGATCCACTTGCCTCTGCCTCCAGAGTGCTGGGATTAAAGGTGTGTGCCACCACGTCTGGCCTCTATGTTTAATCTAGTGGCTTGTTCTGTTCTCTGATCTTCAGGTAAATTTTATTAGGGTACACAATATATCACCATATTTTCCCTTTTTTGTCTAAAATAATATAAAAAGGTTATAACTAATATAAGAAAAATTATATACAATAAATACAATACATATAAACAATACATATAGTCAATAATTACATTAACAATATCCAGCCCATTAACATTTGACAAATTCAGAGAAAATACTCCGTTATTTATCCTATTTTGGTGAGTCCAAAATGTTGTACCTAATTCACGTTCTATCTTAACTTGTATTACCAATCCCAAACTATCTTTTGATGTGTTTCAAAACTACACACTTTACACCTCTTTAGTGAGTTTCTTTTCTGAATTTGTTAACAAGGAAAACTATAACTATAATTATGTAGTCTTCAACAGAAATGATAAAAGGTAGATTATTGAATCTGCTCTGAAAAAAAAGACATAGAAATGATAGGATAAAGAGTAGATTATTGAATCTACTCTGAAAAGAGAAAAGGGAGGATATAGATAAGATAAAAAGGTAGATTATTGAATCTACTTTTAAAAGCAACTACTAGCTTTAAATATTTACATTGGATTGGATTTTTTTTATACTGTACACAAATTATGTATACTGATACAAATTTGGGATTATTTTTGTTAGAACATACTGTACATACATTTCTAATCTTGTTCAAGATATTGTACCTATACAACACATTTAACAATGTAATGCATATTGCTAGTCCTTGAAAGTTATTATTACCAACTAATTAGGATATAAAGAAATGCAGCTTAGTAGTTAGTCACCTATTACAAATGAACTTGTAGTGATGTTAGGTATGTTTTCAAGGTCAAACAGATATATTTTAGATAGACTGATCTTCTTGAAACAATTCAGAGATCTACAAAATATGGCATTTAAGATGTTTTAATAACATAGATTCTTTTTTATGACAGTGTGACATGTCTGCTCCTGGCAGCACCAATCTACTTCAAAGAAGATGATGAGCACTGAAGAAACTTCATATGGAGTTTACTTTCTTTGTGGCAAGTTAGCCATTGGGCAAGAAAGTGCCCTTGCCTCCACTGCTGACAACATGTTGTCCAAACGGAGAAGCAGGACACAAAAGAAGGAACTGCCAAACCTTGCCAAGACAAGGTAGGAAAGCCCTTTAGAAAATCCTGCTTCACAGATGAGTCTGTCAGACAGTGTACACTGCAAATGTACACTGTACATAAGTCTGTCAGGCCTGCACACTGAAGATGGATGCCCCAACATTGTAGAGGAACATTGGGTGTCTGTTCAGGCAGCTGGCTGTTTCTGTCACTTCTCACATTTTTTGGAAGCCATTTGTTTGCACTTCCTGCTTACTTAGTAAATATTATTTCCTTCTTGGGTCTCTGAGGGAGTTGAAGACTAGACACTTTTAGTTTTGTTGTGCATTTTCATACATAAATCACTTCATACTGTTCGGCTGGAACCTCCAGCTCGCTCCTGCAGCTCCTGCTTGATCCAGAAAGCCCCATTCCTGTCTCTCTAAACCCCATCCTCTAGAGAATCTCTGAACAAAGGGAAGGAACCAAAAAACCCAGTTACACATTCTTGGTGGCTATAGCAGCTCCTCCCCTGAAGTTTCTAGCAGCTTAAGACTCCACCTAAGCATTCCAGTGTTTGACCACACTTGGACACAAACCCAGCTTGTGGTGGACCCATCATCACCCCTCATCTACAGACAGTATAAGCTCCCTGCTTTAGTTCAGCCGCATGACTTCTCCGGCCCCAAAATCTGGGACTGGAGACTGACCCAGGTGTTGCTTTGCTCAAATAAACCTGATCTTTTATTTTTTCAACTAGGCTTGATCGGGCTTACTGTGTCGGTGGAGAAATCTATTACCATGTTACAGAAAACCTATTAATAACCACTAGGATGATTATATTTAAGAAGACTGTAATAAGGAAAGGAGACAATGAGATTTTTCTATACAGCTAGTGAGAATGTAAAATACTGTGGCCATTTTGGAAAACTGCCAGTTTCTCAAAAAGTTAAAATAGGATTAGTATATGAGTTGAAATGTCCACTGAAGAAGCCATATCTCCAAACAAAAATTTGTGAGTGAGTGCTTACAGTAACACTAATAGCCCAAAGTGGGAACAAGTTAAATATCTCCCAAGAAAATAAAATGTGCTATACAATGGAACATTATTGTAGACATATGATAGACTACTATTCAGCAATAAAAAGGAATAAAATACTTATATCTGCTAAAATGCAAATAAGCCTTGGCATTCGTTATATGAAAGAAACCAACCATGATCAGTAACGTATGATATGTTGTACAGTATTATTTTAAGATGTGTTGCATTTGTTTATGCTGTGGAACATTTGTTTAATGATGAAAAGATATGTTGCATTCTTTTATGTTGCATTTGTTCAACTCTGTGAAGCTGTGTTACTTTGCCTGTCTAAAATACCTGATGGTCTAATAAAGAGCTGAATGGCCAATAGCAAGGCAGGAGAAAAAATAGGTGGGGCTGGCAGGCAGAGAGAATAAATAGAAGGAGAAATCTGGGAATAAAAGAAGAAAGTGAGACAGAAAGAGGAGGATTCAAGGGACCAGCCACTCAGCCACACAGCCAGCTATGGAGTAAGAGTAAAAGGAAGATACACAGAAGTGAAAAAAGGAAAAAGCCCAGGGGCAAAAGGTAGATAGGATAATTTAAAGTTAAGAAAAGCTGGCAAAAAAAAAAACAAAAAACAAGCCAAGCTAAGGCTTATTCATAACTAAGAATAAGCCTCCATGTGTGATTTATTTGGGAGCCTGGTGGTGGACCACCCCCCAGCCCCCCAAAAAACAACAACAATAATACTGTCCCACCTACATGAACTATCTAGAATAGGTAAATCTATATAGACAGATATAGCTCAGTGTCTGCCCAGAATATCAGGGGTAATTGGGAGTGAATGCTAATGGTACAAAGGTTTGAGGGAAAGGTGAGTTTTATTCTAAATATTGACTATAGTAACTGTCATACAAATCTGAATATATCAAATTGGCTGAACTGTGCATTTTAAATAAGTTATTTTTATGATGTATGAATTTTTCACATCTCTTTTAAGATAGAGGAACACTTTTGTAACATACTTGGTAATGAAAGTTGAGCTTACTAGTTTTTGAAAGCAACATTTTAATTAAGTATACATAAAAGAGAAACATAAATCTTTTTTTGCCCTTATTTCTTTTTTTTATTTTTATTTTTTATTTTATTTTATTTTACAATACAATTCAGTTCTACAGATCAGCCACAGATTCCCTTGTTCTCCCTCCTCCCGCCCCCTCCCCTTCTCCTCAGTCCACCCCCCCCCCCATTCCCAACTCCTCCAGGGCAAAGCCTCCCCCGAGGACTGAGATCTACCTGGTAGACTCAGTCCAGGCAGGTCCAGTCCCCTCCTCCCAGGCCGAGCCAAGTGACCCTGCATAAGCCCCAGGTTTCAAACAGCCAACTCATGCAATGAGCACAGGACCCAGTCCCACTGCCTGGATGCCTCCCAAACAGATCAAGCTCATCAACTGTCTCATTTATCCAGAGGGCCTGATCCAGTTGGGGGCCCCTCAGCCATTGGTTCATAGTTCATGTGTTTCCATTCGTTTGGCTTTGTCCCTGTGCTTTATCCAACCTTGGTCTCAACAATTCTCGCTCATATAAACCCTCCCCTTTCTCGATACTTGGACTCCCAGAGCTCCACCCGGGGCCTAGCCATGGATCTCTGCATCCAGATCCCTCAGTCGTTGGATGGGGTTTCTAGCACGACAATTAGGGTGTTTGGCCATCCCATCACCAGAGTAGGTCAGTTCAGGCTGTCTCTCGACCATTGCCAGCAGTCTATTGTGGGGGTATCTTTGTGGATTTTTGTGGACCTCTCTAGCACTTTGCTTCTTCCTATTCTTATGTGGTCTTTATTTACCATGGTCTCCTATTCCTTGTTCTCCTTCTCTGTTCTGATCCAGCTGGGATCTTCCGCTCCCCCAAGCTCTCTTTCCTTCGACCCTCGCCCTTCATTACCCCCACTCATGTCCAGGCTGTTCATGTAGATCTCATCCATTTCTACGTCATTGGGCGATCCCCGTGTCTTTCTTGGGGTTCTGTTTTCCAGATAGCCTCCCTGGTGATGTGAGTAGCAGTCCAGTCATCCTTGTTCCACATCTAGTATCCTCCTATGAGTGAGTACATACCATGTTTGTCTTTATGAATCTGGGTTACCTCACTCAGGATGATTTTTTCTAGATCCATCCATTTGCCTGCAAACCTCATGATGCCATTGTTTTTCTCTGCTGAGTAGTATTGCATTGTGTATATGTACCACATTTTATTGATCCATTCTTCAGTTAAAGGGCATCTAGGTTGTTTCCAGGTTCTGGCTATTACAAACAATGCTGATATGAACATAGCTGAACAAGTGCTCTTGTGGTATGATTGAGCATTCCTTGGGTATATGCCCAAGAGTGGTATAGCTGGATCTTGGGGGAGACTGATTCCCAATTTTCTAAGAAAGCACCATATTGATTTCCAAAGTGGTTGTACAAGCTTGCATTCCTACCAGCAGTGGAGGAGAGTCCCCTTAGCTCCACATCCTCTCCAGCATAAGGTGTCTTCAGTGTTTTTGATCTTAGCCATTCTGACAGGCGTAAGGTGGTATCTCAGAGTTGTTTTGATTTGCATTTCCCTGATGATTAGGGATGTTGAGCAATTCCTTAAATGTCTTTCAGCCATTTGAGTTTCCTCTGTTGAGAATTCTCTGTTTAGTTCTATAGCCCATTTCTTAATTGGACTGTTGGGCATTTTGATGTCTAATTTCTTGAGTTCCTTATATATTCTGGATATCAGTCCTCTGTCAGATGTGGAGTTGGTGAAGACCTTTTCCCATTCTGTAGGCTGTTGCTTTGCCTTGTTGATCGTATCCTTTAATCTACAAAAGCTTCTCAGTTTCAAGAGGTCCCATTGATTGATTGGAGAAACATAAATCTTAAGCACAAAGCTTGATAACTTTAAAAACAAAACTTGCCTGATTTTTTTTAAATTTTGAGATTATAATCACAACATTTCTCCCTTCCCTTTCTTTCCTCCAAGTCCTTCTATATACCCCTCCCCACTCTCCTTCAAATTAATGGCCTGTTTTATCACTAATTATTATTGCATGTATATATATGTGCACACACACATATTCCTAAATATAACCTGTTCAATCCTTATAAAGCTACCTGTATGCATGTTTTCAGGGCTGACTGCTTGGCACTGGACAGCCAATTGGTGTGCTTAACTCTTGGAAAGATCAACTCTCTGGGTTCCAACTTTCCCCCATCTGCATGCATTTCTTATCTCCATTCACTTTAATTGTCAGAACTCAAGTTCAATGACTCAAAAGAATGAATACTATTCACCAGCACATCCTCAGAACCTAGAGAGCATTTGGCATACAGTGGACAGACAGCTAATCTTAAACAAAGGATGCAATGGTCTGTTTTGTAGCATTCTATTATATGCAGCAAACACACCTATTCTACTGCCATCCTTCTACTCATGCACATTTATATTGTTTTCAAGTTTTAGCTTTTAAAAAAGACAATGCCAGGATGGCACGATAACTCTAAGCCACAAATAGTTTGGCAGTAACCAAAAGCTCTTTAATTGGACTTAAGAGCCACTCAACAGGGGACAAAATATGCCTCGTACTGGAAACCTAGCTAACTATTCAGTGTAAAGGAAACGATGGTTATTAGTGAAGCTACAATCACTAATTTACTAATCCAGCATAGTCCCTAACAACAATCTATAAACATTTGTCCTTATTCCCACATAGAAGTGTAGTCTTCACCCCTCAGCATGATACTTCTCTTTGCAATAGACAGAGACCACTACAGAAAACCCAACCAATCAAAATGTTGAGTTGTGGAGCCCAATCCCAAGGGATACATTTACAAAACACTCCCACACCTAAGGCTCAGGGAACATTACAGAAGAAGGGTCTGAAAGACAGTAAAAGCCAAAGGATTAGGGAGTTTGTTGTGAAATTGTATCTCTTAGTAATATCAAAAGCTACACCCATAAAATTTCACCAACACAACTGCACAAATGGGATTTGAACCAACGAACATGCCAAACATGATGGAGAAAAGTCCCCAAGGCTTCTACCCTAGACAAAGAACTACAGGCAACTGAGGAAAGATGGGAACAGGAGAGGTGGTGCTTCCCAGGGAAGAGCACATCAATTGGCTGTCCAGTGCCAAACAGTCAGCCCTGAAAACATACATACAGGTAGCATTATATGGATGGAACAGATTATATTTAGGAACAGCATATATACATATATGTGTGTGTGTGTGTGTGTGTGTGTGTGTGTGTGTGTGTGTGTGTGTATTTTTGAAGGAGAGTGGAGACAGGCATACAGGAGGGTTTGGAAGGAGGAAAGTGAAGGGAGAAATGTTGTAATTAAATTAAAACCTCAAAAGTAAAATAAAATACCAGAAAAATAAATATATAAACATTAAAAGAAAAAGAGAATATAACACCAATCCTTTAATATATGCCATTGCATGCAAGTGTATTAGTTTCTCTAAGGTATTAACTTGGGAAAAACAATTTTTGGGTCAAACAAGGAATACACAGCTTAAAACTTCAACAGATCTTGCTTTTTAAAGTTGTCTCCCAATTTACAGATCAACAGCAAATGAGAGTTCATTTTCTAAGCCTTTCTAACACAGTATCCGATAGTTTTGAATTTCTTTTGCTGTAGAAACAACAATGATGTTTATCATGCTTACCTTTATGGAACTCTAGTTGTTAATGACGCTGAGCATCTCACCAAATATTTATTGGCTACCTGAATGTCTTCTTTGTAGCTTTGCTCGATTTCCTAATGGGTTTCCTTCTTTTTTCTTTTTTTCTTTTTTGGTTTTTCGAGACAGGGTTTCTCTGTGTAGCTTTGGAGCCTTTCCTGGAACTTACTCTGTAGCCCAGGCTGGCCTCAAACTCACAGAGATCTGTATTCCTCTGCCTCTCGAGTGCTGGGATTAAAGGCGTGCGCCACCAATGCCTGGCTCAGTTTCTTTTCTTAATACTTATATATTTTCACTAGTCCATTTGCAAGTTAAGTATGCAGCAAGTATCTTTGCATTCTTGGCATTTAGTTTTGCTTATGCTGTATGACTTTCCCCCTGAAAACTTTACATTTATTTATTTATTTATTTATTTATTTATTTATTTAGCCCCCCCCCCGTGTCTGTCTGTCTGTCTATCTGTCTGTCTCTCTCTCTCTCTCTCTCTCTCTCTCTCTCTCTCTCTCTCTCTCTCTCTCTCTTTCTCTCTCTCTGTGCATGCATGCATGCAATCTCATGCCACAGTGAGCACGTGAGAGGCTGAGGACATCCTGCAGGAGTTGGTTTTCTCTTTTTCCAACATGTAGGTTCTTGGACTGAACTCAAGTCCTCAGGCTTGGAAGCAAGCGTCTTTACCCACTTGGCAATTTCACCAGACCTGTATTACCTTTTAAAGAATTTCATTTTTTAGTTTAATATAATTGATCATGTAACCTTATTTATATGTACCCTAGGATCTTAGTTTTTTTCTTCCTAATGTTATAAAGAAAAATTATGAATACCCTAAATATAATAAGTTCTTATTTTCACAATTAATTAGAATTAACTTTCAGAGTTAATTTTTTTTGCATCGTGTGGTTATTTATTTACTTATTCATTTACTCATACATGCACTTATTTACTGAACTGTAGATAAATCATCATCTCAGACCCTTTTACTAAAGGGTCCAATCTTTCCTTTCAACCAAATATACAACTTATGCTGTATGTGAAAATCTTCTCTGTATATATGTGCATACATGTATATGTTTTATACATGTATATATGCAAAGCTGTTCTGAGCTAGTGTTTTCTAAACAGATCTATTTTTACTAATACATTGAATTTCTGTAGCTTTTAAACAAAGTATTATTAATTTATTCATCAAAGTTGGTTTGGCACTCTTAAATCTTCATTTTTCTAAGAGACCTTTGGGATCATTTTGTAATATTCCATGAAAAGCCATGGACTGTACTCTATTTATGGTTAAGTTTGTGGAGACTTAGCATCCTGACATACAGTTTTTGCTTGTTTCCTGTCTGTTCTCTCCTCATTCCAGGCGCTGGGAATCAAACCCAGGGCCTTACACATACAGTAAATGCTGTACCATCTGAATGCTGTATGGTAAATGCTATACCTATCATCGCCAGCCCCAAGACCTAACAACCTAGGAGTACTGAGTATTCCCAATAATGAAAATCACATACCACTACTTAAAATATCTTTTCATACAGTTTCAAAATTGTATTCATGAAAGTTTTTTTGTTGTTGTTTTGTTTGTTTGAGACAGGGTTTCTCTCTGTAGCCCTGGCTGTCCTGGAACTCCCTCTGTAGACCAGGCTGGCCTCAAATTCACTTTTTTGTTTGTTTGTTTTTTTAGAGACAGGGTCTCCCTGTGTAGCCTTGGTTGTCCTGGAACTCGCTCTGTAAGTCTTATTTTTAAAAGACGTGTTCCCAGGCACACAACATGGTTTACTGCTACCAAGCATGACAAGAAGGTCTCTTTCCTTTTCACATTAATAGTTACTATTTGATGTCATTCTCTAACTTTGGAAAATGAATCCTCTATTAAGGAATTACACTTTATTTATTCTCTTTCTAGTTTCAAGAATTTGTGAATTTTCTTAAGAGTTTCAGTGGAAATAGGGACATTATTACCACATATAAGCAGTGTTTTCTCTTGTTGATCTTTCATTGTAGAATTATGTCCAAATCTTTGCAAAAACTTTATAACTACCACCAATTAGGTTCACACAGTGGCTTTCAACATTGCATGTTCATGGTGGATTCTTCTAGTAGTATGCTGCCCTGGATTCATTCTAAATATAACTTCAACTTTCTCATGGTAGAAGCAGAGCTAAGTACCCTTGCCATGATCTCCAGTTTTCTACCTCATTTCAGTTCTTTGATAGGGTTGATACAAACATCTGACTTATGGAACCCCTTCCTGTAGAGCAACTCCTTAGGAGTCAGCTAGATACACAATCTACTTGACTTACCCTGCTGACCTAGACATAGCACAGTACACATAGCTAGGCCACAGTGATCATTTCTGAACTACACCCTGACTCCAGGAACTTGTATCTTGCTTGCTGTAAGCCCTTTAATAAGAACTCACCACAGAGTGGCTTCCTAGACCTGTGGGCTCTGGTCTGCAGGTCCCATTTCTCTTGGTTGAATGTGTATTTCCTGGATGATTCTCCACTTTCCACTGTTCCTATGATGCATGTTGCCCTCATTTCTAAAATCTGGAAATAATACACTACTTTCTGTATTTCTGTATTACTTTCTGTAATTCCTCCGGGTCTCACTTGAGGGACACACCTAGATCTAACTTTCCTCCAGCCCAGGCTCTCTCACCACATGACCATCTTTAAAAAACAAACAAACAAACAAACAAACAACAAAAAACACCACAGAGCACAGGTCAGACAAAAGTCACAAAACCATCTGCCAGTGTGACAAATTTCCTTGCTGGAGGGATAGCTCGTCATCAGATAGGTACTTAGGCAGTAGGCTATCTACCAGGAGAGGGATCTCAAGATCAAAAAAAAGGAGAAACACCACATGGTTGTACTGGTAGAAATAACCTTTTTGTTATACTCAGCTTCCCAAGACGCCTAGGGTGTGCATTAAGTACAATGTTACAGGTTTTTGGTGACTATTCCTTACCAAATTCTTTTTGAAAATAAATGTTCACTCCTGTTAAAAGATAGGAATGACTTAAATTTTAATTTTTGCCCTATTTCTAAAATAATGTACTTTGCTTCCAAACTATAAAGATGAGAACTCATATTTTTAAATGTTTTATGATCCTTTCATTCCTGTGACTTATTTGAATATGTTACTAAACTATCACAACTCAATGAGATTGATATGTAGTCCTATGATTACTTTTCAAAGAAGGAAACCAAAGCCTACAAAATCTTATTTTAACAAGAAAATCCGTTATTATTAAAAAGTGATTTTTTACTTGCTTTAGTTGTTATTAGTATTTGCTAAGAAATCTGCTAATTTAAAGAACTCAGTTGAACAAACGGAATGTGGCATCAAGTTCCACACATAGATACAGGCATTTTTTTGTTTTGTTTTGGTTTTACTGTCATTATTTCTGAGAACCTGGATTTAGATATATGTGGTTAAAGACAGTAAGTCTTTACTTACACATGAAGCAATCAATCATTAAGGTGAGCCACAGGCAGAGTAATGTAAGAGAGGTGGTGTGATGGAATACTGCAAGGCTGCTATGGAAGAAAGCACCAAGAAGCACATCTCACAAAAGGCTGACATCACTCAACATCAAATCTGTGAAGGCCAAAGGGCTTCATGTGCTAATACTTATTTGTTTGTTTTTCATTACAGTTAGTGAGAAAAGTAGGTTTGTAATGTGTTCTTCTTAGTAGTAACAGCATCTCCAGAAATGTAAAGATTATATTTTATAAATTAACTTTCTTCAAGATATATGATTAAAATGGTCTTTTGTATAGATACTGACAAAATTTTCTAAAGAATCTAAAGGCTGTTTAAATTCTTCCCTTGAGACAAGACTAAAAGTATCAGTGGAGGGCTGGTGAGTAAGGCAGCTTGGTGCTTGCTGCCAAGCCTGACCGCCTTAGTTCCAGCCCTGAGACCTTCCACACTGTAGAAGGAGAGAACAGAGTCCTTCAAGTGGACCTCTGACCTCCACATGGGAGTCATAGCATGTGTGTCCTCCTCATAAATAAATAAATAAAATACATACATACATACATACATACATACAGAATACATTGAAAACTAGTACTTTTAGGAAGTTTTCAATTTTTATACAATACTGTGGAGTATTTCCCTTAGGGTTGTTTTAAGGAAGGTTTATTACAGTGTTTAGGTTTAACCTGTCTATAATGAGTGGTAAATATGGTTTTGATTTGTTATGTCTACATTTCTGTAGACAAGCAATACTCTGCACCTAAGAAGAAATAAACAGCTACCTCGAAAGGATGTTAAGGTTATTTAGTTTAAAAGGCAGCTCTAGAACTGGGGAGATGCGCAGTGCATAAGTACTTGCTGTGCAAATATCAGGATCTGAGTTCAAATCCTCAAAAGCCTCACAAAAGCTGCACATAGTCCTGTGTGCTTGTCACCCCAGCACTGCTGGAAGTAGGGTAGGAATAGAGACAGAAGGACGTCTAGTTGCTTGCTAGCCTCTAGCCTAGCTTCAGGTTCAGTAAGAGACTCTGCTTCAAGAGAACGTGGTGGAGAATGATAGAGTACAACACCTGACATCCTTCTCTGGCTTCTGGAGTCACCCCCAACCCAGCCACCATGTGCATACACTTCACAGATAAGCCACACACACACTCACATTTTTAAAAATGTCAAGTCTAAGTCTACAGTTCCAGTTTCAATACAGACTTTCTAAATGAGGCTATGCACTAGGCTCAGTCAACCAAGGCAGGTCTCATGCTTCAACCAAATCCTCTATTTGTGATATATTTGTAAGTTCAAGATGGCACACACTGTTTTTCAACATCTGAAACAAGGCTCACCATCAAATGGGATGATGTTCAGTTATACAAATTACTAATTTAATTAGTATAACTAATTCATAAAATTCTGGATTTATATGTATTTTCCAACCTTAATAAATATTTTATTTTTAAAACACAGTTTTAAAATGCCATCAAAGGGACTTCACTATCCAAAAATAGCCAACTGGTTAAGTAAGGCAAGACTTCTATTGAAAACAACTGAAAAAAATGAATAAAAGATCTTTGCACTTCCCTTACAAAAACTAAAGCTACCAGATAGAGAACTACCAGTCAAAAATTAAGGAGCAGGTAAAAACCTGGAGAATGTTGCACAGATCCCTTCAAGCTGCATTTGCTGATTCATGAGAAACATTTAGGCTCTTGGGATGAATGGCTCCAGAAATACTTGCAGTCTTAGTATCTACTCAAAGTAAATGAAGTGTTTCCAAGATTGAGCACCATCACATCCCAAACAGACTAAACACTGGTCAAGTCATAGTAGTGAGGTCCTCCTAGGACTTATAATCTCCCTAGATGAAGAGCTTTGACTAGACTTAGAGTTCCAGCACTTATTTCCTCCTGTGGACGAGGTTTCACATCCAATCTGACAGCCATTAGTTACTCCCATCATACATTGCACCAGTGGGCACATCTTGCCTGTGGTATTGCATTTCATAGGGTTCACTAATGCCTTATTTCTCCCAGCAGCCTATATAGTGTCTTCCAGCACAAGGGCAGCTTGCCAGTAGGATGAGATGTCCAGCTCAATTCCAGCTTGTTTTCTGTATCTTATTATATAGTTCTGGTGGGAACCCAAGAGGAATATCAATAGCTTGTGCTGCTTTGGGGGTGCCCCTGGAACCTCCCTAACCAACAGTTCATAAGCAGGGACCCCACACATAGCAATGGAATTTTTGTTTGATAAACAATGGCTTCTAAGAGCAACACTGTGCCGCTATGCCAGATATCAGGCTTTTAATTACTGTTTAAATAGGCTTACAAAGTAGTAGGTTTTCATATGGCTTTCTCCTATGTCCTTTACTTTCGCTAATCCTCCCTCCCTAACCCTTCACTTTGCCTGTCCCCCATCCCCATCATCCCATACTTGTTTGAATCTTGCCATACTTAATATTACCATTTTTTTTTTCAGAGCTGAGGACCGAACCCAGGGCCTTGCGCTTGCTAGGCAAGCGCTCTACCATTGAGCTAAATCCCCAACCCCAATATTACCATTTTTTATGTTCACTTCATCCATATTCTATTAGCTCCCCTCCTTAAGCCACCCCCCCAACAGTGGCCAATTTCTAGTTTCCTGGCATCTACAGGTGTTCCAAGTTAAGCACATGAAACTAAGATTAGAAGTTAAGATCTACATATGAGAAAGAATGGGCAGAGTTTGTCTCTCTGGATCTGGTTTTCTCACTTAGCATAATTTTTTCTAGTTTGATCCCTTTACAAACTTCATAATTTTTTTCTTTACAGCAGAATAAAATTCCACTGTATATATGTATCACATTTTAATTATCCATTTATCTGTTGATGGATATCTAGGCTGATTCCATTTCTAAGCTATTGTGATTAGTCACAATGAACATGGGTAAGCAAATGTCTCTACAGAAGGATATAAAGTCCTTTGGGTAGATGCCGAAGAGTGCTATAGCTGGGTCATATGTAGTTCTATTTCTAGCATTCTGAGGAACTACCACACTGATTTCCATATTGCAATCTAAATATATTTAAACTTTAGACAAATGCTACTCTCATCCTTAATAAGAGAAACTTCTCTTTGTAGTGATGGTGAGAAATGCAGAGACTCATGGCTGTTCAAGATGTTTAAAGAAAATGATAGTTTAGTTGCTTAGCCCTGAGCATGGTATTTGTGTAACTCCTTCTAAGGTTCAGGAAACACAGGAGAAGATAGAGCAGAACGAATGTGGGAGCTGGAAGATGAAGAGATGTGAAATGCTATGTTTAGGCCACGACACAACCAATGCAGATATGATCTCATAGCAGCTGTGGTTGTCTGTACAACCTGGACAAGGCTGCACATGTCAAAAGTCAAGCAGAGGTGGGGAGGGGCTTATGGGCTCCTAACCCTCCCTGCTGAACTATAGGCAACTGATGATTCTGGGGTGGGGGTGGGGTAGATAGCCATTGCTTTCAAAATTTTTTAAATTGCTACCAAAAGAGAGTCCACCAGTCTCCAAAGGACAGTTCCAAGTCCATGACCAGACTGTTCTGATTAAAATAGGAGTTGCAGAGACTGTTAAAACCAGAGGGTCACAAAACAAAGCAGGAAGATATGAATTCAGGAATAGATCTGGGGAAGAGGGATGATAAGAGAAGGTGAGGGTGAGAGTAAGCAGAATAAACCATATATTGTATCAAATTGTCAAAGAATAAATTTAATCAGCAAAGAAAATATGTACACACAGGAAGAAGACAAACCCAGACATCCCTCTGGTCAGACAGCCTAGCAGAAATATTGAACTTCGGGTTGAGGGAAAGATGCTGTTTCCCAAAATAAGATGGAGAAGCAAATAACTCTGGCTTCCAAACATGCATGCACACACATGAAAGGATCGCATCAAATTAAAAAACAAAACAAAACAAATAGGTGTTTTAGACATGAATAAAATGATTACAACTAACCATTAATTGGACTGTTTTAAGAATAAATCAGGATAATTAAAAAGGAAATTAAAATATTAAAATGATTAAGATTCCTAACATTGTAATAACTAGAAAACAAAGAAAAAGGAACTGTACAAACATTAAGAAACAAGAATCCAACACATGTGTTCATAAACTTTTAGTTTATAATAGAGTAGGCAATGAAAAACAGTGTAGAAAATCATTCTTGTAAATAATCTTTTGGGTGGAGGAAAAACTAAATTAAATATTTCTTTCACATTAGGAAGAGAAATTAATTCCAGGTGGCTACTAGGCTAAAAGAAAAGGCAAAACTATAGTCTCAAAAATATAGGAGGTGGGGCAATGTTTTATAAGAAGGCAAAACAGCACAAAAGACGAGACCAATAAATTTGATACATTGAAAATAGCAGCTTTTATCAAAAGACAACAAGGAAAGATGAAAAGTAGAAGTAGATACTTTTAGGCACTTGAATAGCATAAGAATGGTGTTCAAGGCTTAAGAGGAAATTCTTAGAAAACAGTAGAAAAACACAAAAATTTAATCAAGTATTCTATTAAAAACAAAAAAACCTAGAATTGCCAAAAAAGTAAGTGCTTGAACCTTCCAAAATCGAATTCCATGTTAAAACTATACAATTATATCTATAACAGCCATGAGAGTAACAGAAATTTAAATCTTACACTATTAGTATTTGAGAGAAAAAAATGCAACTAGGGCCCTTACATACTAATAGGACAAACTGGTAAAACTGCTTTGGAAAACTGCTTAACATAATATAAGGTATGTTAAGGGTATGCATATATATCCCAAGAATTATACTTCTCAGGGGAATTTTTACCATGGAGTACCAGGATACATTCTTAAAAGTTCACTTTGAATAACTCACTCAGAGACTTCTGAGTACGATGGTGGATGAACGGCTATATCTGAATGAGGACTAGGATTGCTTTGCTACCATACTAAGCTTCTTTCCCTAAATCACCAACCATCATGAGCTCTACAGGCCAGCATGTCTCCCTGGAAGATCTTGACTGTCTAATGGGCACTGCTGCTACCTATGCTGCTGCAGTAGCCAAAGACGTCCCACTGATAGCTTGAGGTATCCTCCCAAAAATGCTCATAGGAGAAGCAGAAGTCTGGGCTGTTGAAAGCAGATGGGAGAGTAGTTGGAGCACAGTTAGCATGAGGATGTGTGGGAAGGGTGGCCATGGAACCTGAACCTGAGACAGCTTGCCACAGAAGACGACTCTCTTTACCCCACCATCGATGCACAGCAGAAGTGTGCAGTGGAACCCAACACAGAACCCTAATAACACACACACAGGTATGTAGGTGTTCAGTACCGTAATATCCCTTCAGATTATGAATCACAGGGAGTCCTGCTTATGGGAAATTTGATCTCTAGTTCACTACGAGAAGACTGTAACATGCTAGGCTATGGGGAACTCTTGCCAGTGAATCCTAACACACAGAAGTCTATGCTCACAGAAATCTGGGATACAATGATATAACTTGTCTGAATTAATGAGACTAGCATTTGACCACCCCCTCCCCCCACCCCCACCACATCCACAGAGACTACACAAATGACAACTTAGGAGGAAGAAGGACAATGGCATCCCAAAGAGGGGAAAAATATTTACTTAGGGCTTATTACCTTCTATTTCATGTTATCTCCAATTTAAACTTAAAAAAACCTTTTTAGTTGTTTTTATGGTTTTGCTACCATTTCCAATTATTTTACTTTCATTGTTAAACTACTGTGTTTTAACTTTCATCTCTCCAGAAATGATATTTCTGACTCTCCTCTTTCTCCACACTGACAAAAATCTTGATGTTTCTATATCAACAGTAGTTGGTCTGCTACCTCTCAGACTTCCAATCCCTTAATTATCTCCTTCCTTGGTTCCTGCACTTCACAACTTGAATATACTTTTAGTCCTCAGAAAGCAAGAGTCTACATGTTCCCCAACCCATTACCC
This sequence comes from Peromyscus eremicus, assembly GCF_949786415.1. Classification (NCBI taxonomy): domain Eukaryota; kingdom Metazoa; phylum Chordata; class Mammalia; order Rodentia; family Cricetidae; genus Peromyscus; species Peromyscus eremicus. The sequence continues at coordinate 50,101,742 of NC_081422.1, forward strand.
AAATGAAGCTTGGTGAACCAATGAGTTTTATTGGGGTTACTTATAGAAGTGTGGGTGAGGGGTTAGGTTATTCACAGGGGCAGAAAGGACTCCAAGACAGATGCATCACCAAAGCCCACCTGGGCATGAGTGACAGCTCACAAAGCCGGGAACCTGGGGTCCACTGCACAGTCTGCAGGTAGCTTAACAGGTTGGAGGGTGTCCTTTCCAGGTGCCTCAGCTGGGCTTGTCTGAGAATGACTTTCAACAGTCTCTACTGATTCCTCTTGAGGAGGGAGGGACCTAGTGAATCTGGCCAGTTGTATATCCTTTCAGAAGCTATTGTGGGTCTTTAACTTCCTGTCTTACAAGTTTCCCTGCAGGGTGGAGTGATTCACCTCTCCTTGTAACACTCTGTCCTAAAATATTCTGTTGTCTTATCTCCCTTTTCACATCCCATGTCTTATTTTCTCTCCAAGATGCAAGGTTTTTAACCTCCGAGGAGACTGCTACATAACTGGTGTACAGTTCAGAGATGACGTTTTCATGATAAAACTAGGAAGAAAAAAGTGACTCTGAAAATCTAAATTACTAGTTCATCTTAAAATTAAGAGAATGGGTTATATTTAGCAAAAAAGAAGGAAGGGAAAACAAAGGGCCCCAGGGCACTGGTAGGTTCTAGTTCTCAAATGGTTACTGGCAAGATTATTTTAAATCATTATTCTGTGTAAGTGTGTTGTATTAAATACGCACATTTTCTTACAAAAGGCAAGAGGTTCAAAATATAATGGAAAAAATAGTCCACAAAGAGTTAACTTGTATGGTTATAACAGAATTACCAAAACTGTGTGAAAAAATGTTTCTATATATCAATACCACCAATATTCATCTGTGAGATTTTATAACAAACCATTTGCCTATTAAAAAACTACTTTCATAAGGAAGCCACAATAAGTAGTTCTCGATGACAGGACAAGGACAGTTGTGTTCGTATTAAGGAAAAGCTTACCTTAGGAACTACTACGTTAGAAATAATATTCACACAATGTATTTCATGAACTATTATACTACTGACATATAACAAAATACACAAATTTAAGTATTTATTCAATTGAATGAACTTTGTCAACTCATGCACTTGTCTAATTACCACCTAAAACAAAAGGCATGACATTTCTATCATCCTTTCTAGAAAGTTTCTGCTGTCTCTTTAAGAGTCAATTTTCCGCCGGGCGGTGGTGGCGCACGCCTTTAATCCCAGCACTCGGGAGGCAGAGCCAGGTGGATCTCCGTGAGTTCGAGGCCAGCCTGGGCTACCAAGTGAGTCCCAGGAAAGGCGCAAAGCTACACAGAGAAACCCTGTCTTGAAAAACCAAAAAAAAAAAAAAAAAAAAAAAAAAAAAGAGAGTCAATTTTCCTCACCTTAAAAGTCCTTCCTTAGGCCTGGTGGTAGTGGTGGCTGTGCATGCCTTTAATCCCAGCACTCAGGAGGCAGAGGCAGGTGGATCTCTGTAAATTCAAGGCCAGCCTGGTCTATAGATCAAGTTCCAGGATGGCCAGGATAACACAGAGAAACCCTGTCTTGAAAAAAAAAGTTATTTCTTTTTTATAAAAAAATATAATTCATATATAAATTAAACCTTTGTCAGATTGTAAAACTAACAATCCCATCTGTCAGTACACTACTCTTCTAACTTAAGGTAGCTGAGAAACACCTAACAAATATTTCTTTTATTTTGGCTATAGATATTCCAATTTCTGACACAACATGGAGCCACAGAAGCTAATTCAGCTAATTATCAGATGCAGCCTTGTAAGCTGAGAATAGTGAGGACATAAAATGAAATTTCTGGTATTGAATACTTTTCAGTTCTACACTGAAAACTCCTGGCTGAAAGCAAGAGACACAAAACTGAACACCACCAATGGGCTGTGGCAGACCAGCAATGTCTAGAAGATGGAACACAATGTTCTGAATTCAATTAGGTGAAAATTCTCACGGCTTAGTGATTTATTCTCTCTCAGCCAAGGTGTGTGGTAAGTACTGCAAACAGTTGGAAAAATGTGGGGAGGAGGCTTTATGTTTGTACTTTGTATGTTAGTATAACTTTCCATGATAAAACATGAACACCCCATGCATGGCATGGTTGGTTAAAGGCATGACAAAGTAAATCGTGACTTTCCTCACTTCAGTTCAAACTGTGAATCCTCCAGCTACGTGGCTTGCTTATTCACATTTAAGGGGTCAACAGCTGAATCTCTATTTAAATTTGGCAGCGATCTAAAAACTTAGTAAGGACAATTGGACAAACTCCACACCCAGCCTATCTGCTTAAACTGTTTACTTGCAGTAACAGCATACAAATGTCTCATGTTACTGATAAACCACAGAAAGTTTCTGGGACACTATTACTATCCAATCATGAAAGTAATGTTCATCATCACAGAGCAATGAGAGAAGTCAAAGCAAATACAATCATGCTCACTTGTACCAAATTCAACACAGCAGTAAAACTAAAGGAAATGCCTTTGTGGATACAAAAATGTTTTAGAAACACACGTGAAATAACCGAGCATTTCTGTAATAAGATTCTTTTGTTTAGAGAAACTTATTTTATCTTGAGTTTGTAATGATAATTTCATACTGACATATAGAAAACATTTAAGAACACAGAAAAGAACAATTGTAATATGAACACCATTAAAGAACAGTAGCAGTCAAGAGGTCATTTATGTAAGCATGGCATGATGTTGGATACTTATAGCTGCAGCACTTGGGAAACTGAGTCAAGAGGATCACTTGAGTTTAGTTTTTAGATCAACCTGTGCAAGAGTAATAATCTAAAAAAATAAACAACAACAAAAAAATGAAGCTACCTAGGTAATGCATCCTGAATACACTCTCTTCTCTGAATAATCACTATTGTGAGAAAATATCAAGTATTTTCTATGTTTACCACCTATGTATAAACTGTAAAATGTGTGTGTGTGTGTGTGTGTGTGTGTGTGTGTGTGTGTGTGAGAGAGAGAGAGAGAGAGAGAGACAGAGAGACAGAGAGACAGAGAGACAGAGAGACAGAGACAGAGACAGAGATAGAAACTTGGTCATTTCTTGGATTTTATATTACTGGAATTTAAAAAATACATGTTACACACACAGATATATATATAGTTTCTCTATGCATTGTGAAGTATAAGTATGCCCAGTGTTATAATATATAGTTTTCATTACTGATAACAATATTCAAGCAATATTATATTATATGAACATCCAACAATTTTTCCTTTTAGCCACTGATGAATATTTGCGGTAGTCTCCATGTTTGATGTTGTTTTTGAATATCTGTGCTTATAAAATATAGCACGAATGCTCACAACTCTAGTTACTAATAGCAAACTTTTAATCTAATTTTTTTAAAATTCATTTTACATACCAACCACAGATTCCCCCTCTTATCCCTCCTCCAGCTCCCCCTAGCCTCCCTCCCCTGACCCACCACACATCCCCTCCTCCAAAAGAGTAAGGCCTCCCATAGGGAGTCAGAAAAGCCTGGTACATTTAGTTGAGGCAGGACCAAGCCCCTCCCCCCTGCATCAAGGGCAAGCAAGGTGTTCTACCATAATAATGGGCTCCACAAAGGCAGGATGTGGAGCAAGGAGAATACTCCTCTACTGTTAGTGGGAGTGCAACCTTGTACAGTCACTTTGGAAATCAGTATGGTGACTTCTCAGAAAATTGGGACTCAATCTACTTCAAGACCCAGTGATACCACTCTTGGGTATACACCCAAGGAATGCTCAATCAACCACACCACAAGGACACATGCTCAACTATGTTCATAGTAGCATTATTTGTAATAGCCAGAACCTGAAAACAACCTACATGCCCCTCAACTGAAGAATGGATAAAGAAAATGTGGTACATATACACAATGGAGTACTACTCAGCTGTAAAAAAGACAATGACAGCATGAAATTTGCAGGCAAATAGATGAAACTAGAAAATATTATCCTGAGTGACTCAGAAAGACAAACATGGTATGTACTTACTCATAAGTGGATACTAGATGTAAAGCAAAGGATAATCAGCTATAACCCACAGCTTCAGAGAAGCTAAAAAACAAGGAGGACCCTAAGAGGGACATATAGATCGCCTTGGGAGGGGGAAACATGAGATCTCCATGAATAAACTGGGGGAGTGGGGGAGCAAAAGAGGGGAGGGGATGGGGGATGAAAACATGAGGAAAAGACATAGTGGACCTGGGAGAGGGACGGAGTGGGAGAGCAATGAAAGAGATATCTTGATAGATAGCAAACTTTTAAAAAGTGATAGTACCAACTTATCAAAATGTTATTCAAAAATGTTCCCACCGCTCTACATCTTTTTCAAGACTTGCTATTTTCAGGCAATTGAAATTCTGTCATTCCATGACATGAATCATATTAACAAACTGAGTACTTAATTTAAATTTTCCTGATTAGTAAAATGATTGATAATTTGAGTTTATTGGTTATTTGGGTTTCTTCTTTTAGAATAGATAATCATTTAACTATTTTCCCTGTTGGTGGCACTGTTTATTCTCATTGATTTGTAGGGAATTCAGACATACTTTGTTGATTACACATATAAAATTCACCTATGATGCTGCTTTTTATTCTTATAGATGTTTATTATTGAATGAAAGTTTCTACTCTTATTGGTCAAATTTGCAAAGAAAAAAAAAAACAACTTTATAAGATGAGTTTCTCTGCATACCGTTGGCTGTCCTGGAACTAGCTCTGTAGACCAGGCTAGCCTCAGATGCACAGAGCTCTGCCTACCTCTGCTTCCTGGGTGCTGGGATTAAATGCATCCTATAAAGATTTCTTTTTAATGATAATTTTTAAATCTTTTTTGGGGGGATTAGTGATGGGTATTGAATTTAGGACCTCACACATGTTTAAGTAAGTTGTATATAATTGAGCTACACTACCACCCCCAACCAAGCAAAACTGCAAAGTAAATAGATATTAGTTAACATTATCTTCTAAAAGTTTAGGGTTTTAACATTTGGAATTAATCTTGGGTTAAAAGTTAAATTTAAGGATAGGATATAAAAATTATTATAGTAGCACTTTTCCTTACATCATGTTATTAGCATATATTAATTGTAAAAAAAACAATGGTTTATACCATGACATTTTCATACATGACTAATGTGGATTATCATATGCACATCCCATTCACACCTTCTGTACTCACTCCACCTCCCCCAAATTCTTGTCTTCCAAATTCTGTCCTTTCTATTACCACATTTTTTTACTCTAGATTTCACATCAGAGAGAACATATAATTTGTCTTTATATGTTTGCATTATTTTGTTTAACATTAGGTTGTTCGGCCGGGCGGTGGTGGCGCACGCCTTTAATCCCAGCACTAGGGAGGCAGAGCCAGGCGGATCTCTGTGAGTTCGAGGCCAGCCTGGGCTACCAAGTGAGTCCCAGGAAAGGCGCAAAGCTACACAGAGAAACCCTGTCTCGAAAAATCAAAAAAAAAAAAACAACAAAAAAAAAACATTAGGTTGTTCAGTACTATGAATTTTCCTACAAATGGTGTAATTCCATTCTCCTTCATGGCATCTGTTGATGGAGCCAAGACTGGTTCAATATGGTGGTCACTGTATACAAGGTCAAGATAGAATGGGTGGGCAGGTTATGTTTACTGCATAGTAATTTGACTTCTTAGGGTATAACCACAAGGGTGGGACAGGTGGATCATACAGAGTTCTATTTTCATTTCCTTGAGGAGGCTTTCATACTGATTCCTATAGAGGAGGCACTAATTTCCATTTCTATCAACAGCTTTAGAAGAATTTTCTTTTTCCAGTAACCAAAACCTAATCAGCATCTGTTGTTTTTCTCTCAGGATATCTTTCATGTAATGGCAAATCTCAATGGAGGTTTGATTTTCATTTCCCTGATGGTTAAGGACAATGAATATTCTCATATATTCCTTGTATTTCTTCTTCTAGCATGTTTATTATTGGTATATACAAGCTCCTGATTTTTGTTTGTTGATTTTGTATCTCTGCTGAAACTGCTTATCACATGAGAAATCTGACTTCTTCCTTTCCTATCTCTGTGGTTTTTATTTCTTTTCCTCCCTTTATTGCTTTAAAACTAAAGCACTATACTGAATATTCTGAATATATACTGAATTCAGTGGAGAAAGAACACTCTTGTCTCCTCCTTGATTTTAGAGGAAATGTTTTATTTTTTTCCTTTTAGTATAATTTTGGCAATAAGTTTCTCATACATAACTTTTATGTTGAACACATTTCTTCCATCCCTAGTTTATTCAATCTTTTTTTTTATCATGTTGGACTTTGTCATAAGATTTTTCTACATTATTTGTGTTGCACCATATTAATTTATTTGTTTTATTAAATCATCACTGCATCCCTTGCATGGAATCAACTCCATTATGGCATAACGATCTGGTATTGACTTTGATGTTTTCATTTGGTAAACTGGCCTGTCATTTCAGTAGGCAGTTTAAGGGCTTATTGCTTTGTCGCATGAGTTTGGCAAAACCTCCCTGTTTTAAGAAATAATAGATTATATAATATCATTAATTTTCGTCTTTTAGAAAGATATTGTGTGTATATGGGTGTGTTGCCTGCCTGTGCATCACATGACTGCTGATGCCTACGGGAGCCAGAAGAGAGCAGATCACTGGGGATGGAGTTACAGACAGCTGTGAGCCACCACATGGATGCTAAAAATCAATCTCAGGTTCTCTGGAAGAACAGCCCGTGCTCTTAACTGCTGAGCCATCTCTCCAGCCCCTGCTGTTAATTTTCTTTAAAAGTTTGGAATTGTTTGGCAGTGAATTGGTCCAGTCTTGGAATTTTCTTTGTTGGGAAACTCTTATTACTGTTTAAGTCTTGCTGATCACTGTGCACCTGAAGAGGAGGTTTATAATCATTTCATTTGAGTTGATCACATATATTTAGCAATTTATCCATTTCTTCTATATTTTCCAACTTACTGGAATATAACTTTCAAAATATTTCCTAATAATGCTTTGGATTCAGTAGTACCCTGTTATAATATCTCCTTTTGCTCTCTCAATTTACTAATTAGGTGTTTTCCATTTGTATAGTTTGGCTAAGATCTTTACATTCTTGTTTAATCTTTTAAAAAATCAACTCTTTGTTTCATTTGTCTTTTTTATTAGATTTTATTCATATCTGTCTCATTCTTTATTATATCTTCCTGTTTCCTAATTTTGAATTTGACTTTTTAACAGTATTTTAAGACCCTGAGGTGAATAATTAGGTTATTGGCTGTGTTAGCTATATTTTTTAAGGTACACATTTATAGCTATACATTTCCCTCAGCACTGCTGTCAGTATATTTCAAAGATTCTGATAAGTTATTCATTTGATTTTAGAATTTTGAAATTTCCCTAATTCTTTCAATGAATCAACTATTAATCTCTAACTATTTCAATGGGTCATTATAGAATACATTGTTCAATCTTTCTGTGTTTGTCTCTTGAATTTTAATTCACTATGCTCTTATAAGATACAAGAAAATATTTCAAATTTTCTGCACTCGTTAAAAGAGTTGTTTTACTGCCTAAAAGGTGATCAGTGTGGGGGTAGTTCCATGAGATGTTAAGAGTTTGCATACCCTAGCTAGTGTGTGGAATATTCTATAGATGTTCATTAAGGTCATTTATATTTTCCCATTTATTTATCACACACATTAAGTCTAAAGTTTCTTTGTTGAATGTGAAGGTTTAAGAGAAAATGGCCTCCAAAGAGAGTGGCACTAATGGGAGGTGTGGTCTTGTTAGATAAAGCATGTCACTGTGGAGGCAGGCTTTGAGGTCTCATATGGTCAAGCCATGCCCATGTGAGACAGACCACTTCCTGTTGCCTCAGAGTCAAGATGTAAGGACTCAGCTCCAGCACCAAGTCTGCCAGCATGTGACCATGTCACACCATGATAATGGACTAAACCTCTAAAAATGTAAGCCACACCAATTAAATGTTTTTCCTTTGTAAGAGTTACCATGGTTATCACATCTCTTTATAGCAAAAGAAACCCTAAGACATGGAGTATAAAATTTTAAGCATTTATTTTTATGTGCATGCATATATGGGTGGCTGTATCTATGTCATGACACATGTGTGGGGAGGTCAAAGGACAACTTGTATGAGTTTTTGCTTTCTACCATGTGGATCCTAGGGACCAAACTCATTTGCTATGCTTGGTGGCAAGTTCACTGATTTTTTTTGGGGGGGGGGCTGAGGGTGGGTGTTTCTGGGTGACGTATCTATTGACAAATAGAGTATGGAAATCATATATTCGGACTTACCTGTTCCTTTATGTCCAATGGCATTCGTTTTGTTAAACCAGGCAAATCAATGTTTGATGCACTTAAAACTATTATATTTTGGGGCTGGAGAGATGGCTCATCAGTTAAGAGCACTGATTGCTCTTCCAGAGGACCCAGGTTCAATTCCCAGTACCTACATGGCAGCTCGCTGCTGTCAATAATGCCAGTTTCTAGAAGACTCGACAATCTCACAAAGACAAACAGGCAGGCAAAACACCAATGTACATAAAATAAAAATAAATAAAAATTTAAAAACATATTTTGAAGGGCCTTTTTACTTTATTAATATGTAGTGACCTTTATCACTTATAAATTTTGCTTAAGGTCTGTTTTGTCAGATGTGATCATATGTAGTTGTGCTTGTTTTAGGATTACATTTGTTTGAAATATCATTTTGTATACTTTCATTTTTAGTCTATGTATGTATTTGCAAGAGAGCGGAGAGTTTCTTGCAGACAGCAAACCAGTATGTCTTGTTTTATAATCTACAATTATCATTCTATTGTGTCCTTTAATTGAAGTATTAGTACTGTGTAAATTGAATGCTATTATGTGTATTAGTTACTGGTCTTCTTGCTGTGACCAAACACATGACAATTCAAATTAAAGCAGGGATGGTTTATCTTGGTTCACAGTTTTGGGTTACAGTCCAGCATTGTAGGGTCCTCACAGTGGCAGGAGCTTGATGAGGCAGCTTTGATGAGGTAGCTGAACACACTGTCTGTGCAATCAGACAGAGATGAACACTGCTGTTGTTTGCTTTCTCCTTTTTCTGCAATCTAGGACCCCAGAAGACAGAATGGTGCCCCCCACATTCAGGATGGGTCTTCTCACTTTAATTACCTAATCTATATAATCCCCCATAGACATGCCCAGAGGCTTGTCTCCTAGGTGATTTTAGATTCTCTCAAGCTGACAATCAGTAGTAACTGAAAGACTAACTGAAAAATACACACTAACTTTTCTTTTATTCATCTAGAGGTTTATTGGTTCGAGTTATTAATGTCTGACTCTTTCCTAATTCTCATTTCTTTTTCATTTTTGTCACATTTATTCTTGCCCTCATGTACTCATGATTGTGTGATTCTTTCTTCCTTGTTTGTGTGCACTATCCCTTTAAGTATTTTTTGCTATAGTAGCTGTTTGAATCAGTTGTCATGATTGTTTTAGTTTATACTTATCATGGAAAGTCTTTATTTCTCCTTTGATTCTAAAGGATAATTTTGCTGGACATCATGGTCTTGTTGGCTGTGACCACGTTTTAGAGCATGGCATCAATATGTGCTCTCCTGGTGTTTCCTTACTGCTGAAAGGCATAATGTTATTCTCTAAGTAACTTCTCTTGTATATTATATCCTGGTTCTGTTCTTAGGAATTTTAAATGTAAAACACCACAAAGAGGCTATTTTCTGGTCATGTGTATTTGGAAATCTAAATTCTTCCTGTACTTGGATGCCCATTTCTTTCCCTAGATTTGGGAAAACTTCAACAATTTTACTCAATAGGTTTTCTTTATTTCATTATTTTCTTCAATAACCACAGGAAAGAAAATAGCAAAAACAATACATAATAAACTATGAAGGTCATTAACAATGGTAAAAGTAATAATACCAAAAAAAATGTGGCGGACAAAAAAAGGGAGAAGTAAGGGAGGAGAAAAAGAAGAAATATGAAAAGAGTATGACGAAGGGGAAAAGAGCAAGAGACCAAAACATGATTGCAAAATAAAGAAAAATACATAAAATGAAGCAAAAGTAAGAAAACAAATCAAAATAGAAACACTATACTTCAAAATAGAAAGCAGAAATAACACTGAGTATAACAGTAAAAAGAAAGAAAGATTTAAAAATACATTTGGAGACACTTTCCTTTGGGGCCTCTGATCCTGATCTACCGGTGTTGGGGGTGGGTTAACGGGTCAGAGGTGGAGCTTATTCTGTGTTCTCACTATGCAGGCTGGTGCTGTATGCAGGCTGTGAGCTGGCTAGGCCAAGGGTTTATTGTCAGTATCAGAGTTGCATTCACTTCAGCAGCTCCCCTTAACTGTCTATCAAGAACCAGCTGACTCAAAGAGCTTTGTAGTCTGTGGACTAGGAAGGCTCCCTCTTGCCCCAGAGGCACCCTGGTTTGTACACTCTGAAAAGAACAAATATTCAAACCAAGAGGTGTCCCATGGGTGCCCCAGAGGGTACAGGAAGCAAAATACTGACTTCTGCACTTAAAGGCACCAGGCATTCGATCTGCCCATCTCAGTACTTTTAGTAGCTGCCCAGAAGTATATTGTGGGGAGAACAAGCAGAAATGAGTAATTTGTCAAACTTGGGCTCAGAGTTCACAGTCCTGATCACAGCAAACCACACACAGCAGAAATGTAGCTCTAGAGGGTGAAATACTAGTCATGGGCATAAAGTTAACAGCCTCCACAGTAATCCACAGGTAACAGGGTGTCTTATGGTTACTATTGCTGTGATGAAACACCATAACCAAAGAAACCTGGGGAGGAAAGGGTTTATTGGGCTTACACTTCCACAACAGTGTTCATCATCAAAGGAAGTCCAGACAGGAACTCAAGCAGGAACCTGGGGGCAGGAGCTGATGAAGAGGCCATGGAAGGGTGCTGTTTATTGGCTTGTTCCTCATGGCTTGCTCAGCCTGCTTTCTTATAGAACCCAGAACCATCAATCCAGGGACGGAACCATCCACAGTGGGCTGGGCCCTCCCCCATCAATCACTAATTAAGAAAATGCCTTACAATTGTATTTTATAAAGGCATTTTCCTCAGTTGAGGTTCCTTCCTTTCAGATAATTTTATTTTGTTTTTTATATTTTATTTATTTATATTTTATGTATGAGTGCTCTGCATGTTTGCTTACATGCCAGAAGAGGGCATCAGATCCTATTATAGATGGTTGTGAGCCACCATGTGGTTGCTGGGAATTGCACTAAGGACCTCTGTAAGAGCAGCCAGTGCTTTTAACCCCTGAGCCATCTCGCCTGCCCCAGATAACTCTAGTTTGTGTGTCAAGTTGACATATGACTGGCCAGCACATATGGCACAGAGTTACAAGTCTCTGCAGTAGATCACAGGTAACAGGCTCACACCGTGGCTACAGAAGGTGGGCCACTGAACACTACTCTTACCAGAGCTCTCATTCCTTACTCTACGTTTTCATAGTAGGTCTGCACCATACCATCCCCGTTTCTGAAACTGTCTCAAGGTCATCTTCTACTTGTATACTGTGGCTGGATGTCTCCCTGAATTGTGGCTGATCTTTGTTGTCAGGTCCCTAAAATAGTTGACAATCTTTCACAAAATGGTACCCGACTAGATGTCTGTGAGATATTGGACAGGGGTTGTCAGGGGAAGAGGTAGTAGGGGGGTGTATTTCTAACTTCATTACTATTCTGCCACACAAATGTCACTATAAGGCAAAACCCAGTCATTAGATTTTGTCCCCAAGAAGTCAGGATTCCTTTTGCTGTAGGATCAGCAGTCTATGATTACCAGGACAGTCTGCTGTTACTGAACCCTGGAGGCTTCTTTTGCTTGAGGCTCTATCTTCTCCTCTGGAGAACGGGGTGGGGGTGGGGGGAGTGGGGGGGTGGAACTGTGGACTATTTCCTACTGTTCTCCATGCTGCCTATCTGTTTCTCTGTTCTTTTTAGCTATCCTGTTAGCTTTCTCTTGACTCACAATGTTCTCTTCCTCAGATTATAGTTTCTCCTTTTTTATTCTGTTCTTCTAATTCATGATTGCAAGATGGAAATTCTAATCCACCACCTTACTTCAAAACACTATAATTTTTGAAATTTATTTTTATGTGAATAGTTATTTTTCCTATATGCATGTGAGTGCATCACTTGAGTTACACAGGGTTCTGGGAAAAGAACTCTGGAACTTGAGTTACACAGGGTTCTGGGAAAGGAACTCGGGTCTTTGAAAAGAGTAGCCAGTGTTCTTAACTGCTGAGACATCTCTCCAGCATTCCAAACTATATACTTTTTAATTACAGCACACATATTGATGCTTTATGACGTTTTCTTTTTCCAAATATTATGTCACATACCCAGTGTACACATGAACAATTAATCCAATTATTTTCTATTCTTTTCTTCCATCTGTGCCTTACTAGCAAATTATCTGAATGACTTCAGCATTACAAAATACATATTTTTATTTTTATCAACATAGTATGCTATGCATGCTAGCTTAAGCCTTTAATCCCAGCAGAGACAGGTGGATCTCTGTGAGTTTGAGATCAGCATGGTCTATATAGCAGCAGGTTCCAGACCAGCCAGGGCTCTTTAGTGAGACTCTGTCTCAAGAAAGAAATAAATAAAAATAAAAAGGCAGAGATTGCATGTATTTATGAGACACTATTTTTATTATTAACTGTATATCTCTATATAGTTAATAATGTGTAATGATCAGATCAGGGAAATTCAAAAATCTATCACCAGGAACATACAGCATTTCTTTGTGTTGGAGCATTCAAAATCCTATTAGCTAATCTGAAATATTCAATTAGTTGTCAAATATAGCTATCCTACCATATCACAGAACATTAAAAGTTATCTCTCCTATCCAGGTGCATCACTGTACCTACTAATAATCCTATCTTTACAGTATTGTTAAAGTAATGATACCAAAGTAAGCCAATTATTATTATTATCCAGATGCATCACTGTACCCACTAGCCATGCTGTATTGTTATAGTAAGTAATGACACTGGGGTAAAAAATCGTCACATAGTACTTTTTAAAAATGTTTTGGTCCTTTTGATTCTTTAAAAAAAAAAAATCTCCCATTTTAGGGCTGGTGAGATGGTCCTCGAGTTACGGTGCTTACACAGAGCCTGATTAGCTGAGTTTAATCTCTAGGGTCCACATAAGAAAGCCCACCCATAAAAGTTGTCCTCTGATCTTGGTATGCCTGTACATGTACACTGAGTACACATAGTAATAAACATAATTTTAAAAATTATTATTTTAATTTTAGAAACTATATTTTAACTTTCACAAATAAAGTGTTTAGATTTTAACTGGGATTTCATTGGATGTACAAATCAGTTCAGAGAAAAATTAGAATGAATACTAAATTAAGTTTTACTTCTAGATATTTAATATGCTGGTATTATCAATGTAACTGATTTTTATATTGTCCTTGTATCTAATGTCCTTACTATAAACTTGTCAGTTATAATAATTTTTATGGAATAATTCATGTACAATTCTAGCACTAGTTAATAAAGATTCTTTTTCTTTCCAAATCTTATAGCTTTTCTTTTTTCTGTTAAATAGTCCTTGAGAAGTATTAGCAGCAGGTATTCCCTTTTTGCTCTCAATTTTAACTCACCAGTATGATTTTGATATTTTTTTTGTAGATGTATTTTGTCAGACTGAGGAGATTTCAATTTCATTACATCATGGTTTACTATGGATCCTTATAATGACTTGATATATAATTTACCAAATGCTTTAAATATATTTCTCAAATGACCATTTTTTCTTTTGTTAATTTAATTTTCCAGCATTAAGCCAAATATGAGTATCTTCAATAAATTCAGCTTTGTTCTAAAACACTAGTTTGTCTTATAACATACACACATTTCATGATTCAGTTTGCTAAAATTCTGCTTAGGAATTCTGAATTCAAGTTTGTGAATGATAATGGCTTATAAGTGGATCCTCCCACCACCTTTATTATGAGTTCAATGGACTTCACTGTGGACCTTAAAACTGTGGGTTACTTGTAGTTATTAGAACATTCTTTGTAACAATTACTTCAAATGTCATTTCTGCCCTATTCTCTTCTTCTAGAGCAGTGGTTCTCAATATGAGAAGTTGCATAGAAGATATTTACATTACAATTCATATTGTAGTAAAATTACAGTTATGAATTATCAATAAAATAATTTTATGGCTGGTTACCACAACATGAGAATCTATAATAAAGGGTCATAATTTAAGAAGATTGAGAACCCCTGCCCTAGAGTGTTATACATAAAACTAAAATATTCACTATGTGCCATACCATTTATGTTCTTCTCTTATTTTTGTCTTTTTTTTCCCTCTTCTACAAGCTTAGTCTGGATTCCTTCTTATGAACTATCTTCCAAGATACTAATTCTCTCTCAATCTGACAATTTTGGTTACTATTTTTATTACTATTATTTTTTATTACTACAATTTTCAAGTCTCAAATGTCCATTTCTCTTAAACATGCTACATGTCTTTAAGAACAAAAGTAATTTACCCTTGTATTTGGTAAGCATAGCTGTGGAAAGTCGGTAAGTCTGCTTATTGTGATTTTTATTTCTGCCATAGTTCTCTTTACATGCCTAATTATTTTACTATGCAATACTCTATTTGAAAACTTTGTTCAAATTATTTGAAATCAAGACTGTTATTATCATTATCCAGAGTAAATTCTACATCTGCTTCTGTTAGACTCATGGGTTCCTAGCAATTCAAAATCATTTAGGTCTTTTTGCAGTGATTTGGAATTCCCTAGTCAAGTTGGAGAGCTGAGTGCTGGTTCTTCAATGATAGATATATCTTTCACCTATCAGCTTGTTTGAGTACTGTTTAAGATTCTAATTCAAAACATGAGTTTTCTTCAATCTTGACCATTTATGTTCTAGGACTCCAAAGATTCTGACTGCAATTTGAACAAATATGTCAAGAGTACTACTGAGTCTCTTGCCCACATCTTCTGAGTCACAGAATGAACTCAGCTCAGGAATTCATTATGTTTCAAAAAATTTAACTCATTTATATCTTGCCTCTCTCTATTGTTACTGTCATCAGTGGGAGATCAGTTCTACTTTGTCACTACTACTAATTTCATTCAAGCTTGTATTTCATTTCTTTAACAGCAGCAAATGTACCTCTCTAGGCCCAGTCAGGAACGGTAATGCCTGTAGTCATGGCTGCTTCTAGTTTGACTCATCACAGCTTGTTTCTGTGCTTGGTTTTCTTTGATATGTTTGTCTGTTTGTCCTTCTCAAATCAACAGAAATTATCTGAGGTAGCCAGTGAGATGGCTCAGTGGGTAAAAGCACTTGTGACAAAGCCTAACAACCTGAGTTCCATTCCTGGGACCTACATGGTGGAGAGAACCAAGTCCTGTAAGTTGTCCTCTGACCTACACACCTACATGCAAATACATAATGTAGTGAAAAAGAAATGATCTGAGGCCTAAGATGAAATAATCTGTATTGATTTTACCACGAAGGATGCCACTTCATCAATCTCAGACCACTTGAAACTTAACTCACCATTTGACATAACAAAAAGTGTTGTGAAATGGGGTTGCAAATAACTTTTGGGTTATAATTTTTGTACTGTGCCAAGATGTCTTCTTCACAGTCCCTGACAGTAATAAAAGGTTCATTATATGAGAGAGTAGACAGCTATGGAGGGAAAATCTTGTAGCAGACCTCAGACCTCAGCAGCCCTTACACTTTCCATTTCCCCATCTGCCCCCGGGATGGCATGTGCTCATGGGTACTCAGAAGCACAGATTTCTAAGTTGTTTTCCTCTTGCTTTGGCATTACAGTTCTTTAAAGAAAATCCTCCTTTCTCCATGAAAAGCTTTTTTGAGAGAGTTGATGCAAATCTTTCAAAGACCAACATCTATTTATACATGTAAGTTACTACAGGTTTTTAAAAGAATAACACATGCAATAAATTTATCCACTGTTCATTTCTGAACAGGAGGAGAACCACAAAAGTCTGAGAAGACCTGACAATCCCAGGAATTCTTTCTTTCTGATGCTTCCGGGCAAGAGAGATCTTGAGAATAAATTGAAGCTATTAGCTCTAAAGTTCTCAGACCTCAGAAGAATTATCTATAGAAACTATCAGAGCAGAAAGAGAGAACACCAGTAAGGAAAGAAGTCCTCAAACGCATTCTTCTCCATTCTCAGGACGGTGTGCTCAGGGGCCACCATTCCTACTCTTGTCACTGACAGGCTGCCTTCAAATCCTTCCTGGGGTTTTGTTACTCCAGGCAGCTTTTCAAACATAAAAGAACAGTTATTTACAATTCCTAGCCCTGAGTTATAACTATCGTCAGCTGGATTACACTGCAATGTTAGTGCAGCTCTACAGAACACAGGTCTCTTCTGGAAAGCCTGTGTGTCTTGGCCAGGTGAAAAGGAATTTAGTCATCAAAGCAGCTGAGGGATCTTTCTGTGGCTCATTTTACACTCGTAGGTGGTCCTTCAGTGTGTGCTCCAAGGCCAGCTTCACAGCAAGGTTCCTGACACGGACCATTTAAACTGGGAGCCAGACAACACTTTTCTCTTTTAAATTATATGAACTTAGTGGTATTCTGGTAAATTGCCCCCATTGTGCATTAAATAATCTTATTTAGACATCTACACTAAATACATTTTTAACAGATTATGTTAATTTTTTTCTTAAAAATTCTTTGAATAATTCAATCTAAAATACTTTTTTTCTGAGATTAGTTATGACAGTGGTATCTTTAAGCAAATATCCTTTAATTAAATTTCAAAAATGATCAGTATATGGCATTTAGGGGTTTTTTTTCCTTCTGACATATCAAACTTTAAATAATCTACTTAGCACATGCTGACAACTACTAATTTATGAGCTCTCCAACACCCTGAAAGGGATATTTTAGAGAGGAACTCACTGCGTGTTTCTGCCACAAGGCAGCACTGAACACGCTGCTGTTGGCTCCCTTGGAAGACTGCACTGTATATGCCAAAGTGCATTTTGGCATAAAGGTTGGTCATTCATATACCTGAGATGCCAGCAATTCCACACCGAAGGCATATGACCCAGCCTACAGCAGTGGTTCTTACAATAATGTTTTGGACTAGTGTCACCCTCATCTTATGAGACTATATTAGACATTACAATTCTTGGGACCCAACCTAAACCTACCAAATCAGAAATCCAATATATGTTTTAACAAGCCCTTAAGTGATTCTGATGTCTGATATAGTATGAATGAAAATATTCCAGCTACACTTACAAGACTAATAAAACTAAACCAATATATAGATCTGACCAATAACATAGGTCTATGATATATTTTATAGAAGCAAACAAGGAAGATTGGTTAGTATATTATTTAAGAAGGAAAAACCTTGTATGACAAAGCAATAAAACTGTTTTTAAAACAAGAAAATTATATACCTTTCATTCTCTACAGTTTACCTCAGAGGAAGCAGGGGGATGCGTGAGGAAATTATTTCCAGGAACTACAACTATACTGGTAACAACTTATCTCTTACATGGTAAGGTCACAGGCTTTCCAATACCATTTTATTACTATATAATCATGTATATATCAAATACTGCATAATACATTTTAAATCCAGAAAACAAAAATAAAAATGCTGCTAATAATTATAGCCATTACCTTAAATGAGAAATGAGATCTTATCTAAATGCTAATAAATTATTAAATTGTGATATTGTCATTCAGTTACAAGGAAATGATATAATCACAGTATGAAATTCCCAAAACAAATTTTAAGAATCACTTTAAAAAAAAACTAAAGATATGAGAAAGCATGAAAGTAGCCAGATAATAGGAGTAAATGTACAATACAGGGGCTAGAGGAAAATAAAGTGAAATGTTATTAATTGAAATTATGCGGAAATGTATGTCTTCTTTATACACTTAACATTTTTCTTCTCTGCGTAATACTATTTAATTAGAATCATTATGGATTTTAAAGTGTTGCTGAAACAAGTAACTCTTAAATTATTAAAGAAAACTGTCAATTTTCTGTCTAAACTGGGGAGGAAATGGGCATTTCACAGATATTTTGTTGTAATTTATAAGGTATATAATTCAAAATTTTGTATTTTCTGCCATAAAAATTGCATGTCTGTATAGTTATCACTTCTCATTAAACAATTTCATTTACTTATAAGGGGGAAAATCATCACAGAAACCATGGTCCAATTATGACTTCACTAAGAAAATAAAAAAAACTTAGAATAACACAAAAAAGAACAAAAATTATCAGTTGTTGACTGGCTTTCAACAACACAGAAGAAAGACACAAATTCTGCTGTATTTCCTGTCATAGTGAGAAATCATCACAAAGATCAAGGTCAGGCAACAAAGGCTTGTTACATACCTCTTTCTCCAATATTCTAGCAATCTCACCAAGGGTCCGATCCAAAGCTGAAGCCTTATTGTTTACCCACGAGCCACTGTCTTGTACTTGAACTTGTTTTACAAGATCTTTGGCTAATCTTTGAAGCCTTGAATACAAAGGGAGAAACTGCATTAATTATGTATGTATGGGTATATAAATATATATGAATTTTTTTTGAGATCATAACCTTCATTTCTTTTTTTTTTTTTTTTTTTTTTTTTTTTGGTTTTTCGAGACAGGGTTTCTCTGTGTAGCTTTGCGCCTCTCCTGGAACTCACTTGGTAGCCCAGGCTGGCCTCGAACTCACAGAGATTCGCCTGGCTCTAACCTTCATTTCTTTAAACATGTGAAACACAAGTTACTTGCAATATTCTATCTGAAACGTCTCCAGAGAGCAGCCAGGGGAGGCAAACAGACAAAATTGTAGCTCTTCATCTTTAACACCACCCATTTATTCCCCTCTAATGAAATGACTAGCAGACAACATCAGCCCTGGCTGCACTAATAGAAAGCATTCTTTCTGTGTGATCCTCAAATTAGAAAAGACTTGGGAGTGGAAGAAAGTGACAGGATCATGATCTGAACATGAGTAAAGAACCTGAGAAGGCTTCACATTCTGATCCAAATCCTCCTGTTAGACTCAGCTATAGAAGCACTGCAAATTCCCTCAATGTTGATCTTCCCACGGTCTACTTTATAGGCAGTTTAGGCAGTTTGGTATTCCTTTCTAGAACAAGAGTATTCATTTGCTTTCTATTTAGGAATGCCATACATTTTCTAGGTTGTAAGATTCCTCAGAGAAGGAGCTAAGGTTAACATCTCATAGTAGCCCTCCCTTTGCTTTCCTTTACTTCTTGGTCCATCCTTCTTTCCTGTTGATTCCCTTAAGCAGTCAATGAGTCGCCAGATGGTCTTCCAGATACTCCCCAAGTCTATTCTCCCTCTCTCATCTGTCTTCAAACTTTTCAAGTATGACAGACTCCACAAGACATAACTACAATCAAATTTTTAAAAAACTGTATTAGACATACCCTCTGTTGTTTCATTCGTTACTTACATTGGACAAGCTCCTCTCTCGTTTATTTTTATGAGCTTATGTTTCATACAGAGAACAGAGGCTAGTAGAAGAAAAGCAAGTCTCATCATTACCTTTAGTCACTCATCTCTTCTTATGTCTCCTATTACAGCCTAGGGAGGTCCCCTCTTCATCAGCAGAGCTAAACCCTCTACACAAACTGCAATGAGGTTCTTCTGGATCTCAATTCCTTTTCTTTCTGTCTTAGTCTTTGAAAATACTCTTCATTTCCTCCTGAAATGCTTTCTCCACTCTCACATTACATAGGAAATCACTACATATATCTCTGATTTTATCACAGAAGTCACTTTCTGTACTTTGGCTATTTCTTTAATGCACTTATCACAGGCAAATTAAATACTTAATGCGCTGTTTAATGTGTGCTTTTCCCATGAAGAGTTTTCTACAATGACATATATGTTCTTTATTTGCATATCCCAACATGGTAATTTCTAGCTCCATGTGGTTATTGAGCACATGGAGTATACTAAGCACTGAACACTAAGTTATATTGAATTTTAAGAGTTTAGTGGTAATGCATGTGTGACTAGAAGCTATTGAATTAGGCAGTGCAAAAGCAAATGTAATTTACATTATATTGCTCAATTGCTGTGCACCATTTGAGTTATCAAAGGAACTTGCTCTAAAAGTGGGGTAATCCCCCCAACTTCAGAAACAAATATGTTTATGCTAAGTGTTTCCCTAAACCCTGGTCTGGGTCAGGTTGGTCCCTATCTCTGTAACAGAGAGGGAAGACAAGAAGCTTAGGGTATTAAAAACACTGTCCTCAAGAACAGCTAGAAACCAAGCCATTTCCAGCAGAGGTGACTGCTGTTTATCCCCTGATATAAAAATGCATACAGTGAGAACATGAAGGCAGATGTTCAGACACAGGAAGCTCATCCATGGAGAAAAGTTCAATCAGGAATTCTAGGTCACTACTCAAATTTCCCTTTTTTTTGCTGTGTGTTGTGAGCACCAGATTTGATGATGCTATCTGCTGCTATTTGTCCCTTTACTTGAAAGCCTCAACTATGGGGACATCATGCTCTGCCCTGCGACTCTCTTAATTGGAACTCCAGTGGCTCCCTAGTCAATTTCTGCTAGACACTTGTAAGCCCCCAAATTGATGTAACCTTTTGCTTGCTCTCTCAACTGAGCTATTCACTTGTCTCTGTTGGATGGACTGAGTAGCCAATTTGTCAATGTTTTGCTATATATCTTCTTGTAACATGAATCTTAAATGTTCTTATTAATGAAATACACGGAGCCAGGTATTGGGGTAAATTATGAAAGATCAGAGAGACAGAAGAAGCCACAGCTAACCTCACCTTGCCAAATTCTCAGCTGATCTTGTTTCCTCAAACTTGAAGCCTCTGAGTCCTCATCCGAATGGATCTCAGCTGAACTGCTGCTAAAAGCCTAAAAGCTATGTGTTTTTCCGAACAAGACATGAGATCTCAAGTGCTGGGATTAAAGGTGTGTGCTACCACTGCCTAACCTCTATGTTTAATGTTTCTGTTCTCTGACTGTTCTGTAGATAAGTTTATTGGGGTGCACAATATATCAACCACATCTTCTGCTTCTATTTTCTATTCACTATTTTGTGTTTGCTCACTATATACTTAATAAACTCACTCATTTAAAATTGAAAGTATGACTGTTGTAGATCCTTTTCTGGACTGCACAGAACATACAGTGTCAAGTTCATGAAAGAGGTTTCTTATCTACCACTGAACACATTAGGTGTACAAAAATGTACTCATGAGTTATTTATTGAGTGAATACTGTTGACAAGAAATTTCTTCTTTAATATTACTAATATCTATTAATCTTATAGGCTACAAATTAACTTCATGTATGGACTTTCTTTAGTCATCTTAGTAACACTGTCACTTCGTACTGTGTCTGAAAACTGAGGAAGCTAAAGAAGGCTCAGGGAAGTTAGACAACTTTCTCAAGGCCAATCAGCTGCGAAATATACTATTGGGACTCACACATTTGATCTCCAACTCCCATGCCACATTAGTCAACCCAAGTAGGGAAGATTGGTTCACAGAGGAATAATTCCATAAAATACAATTTTACTTAAAATTTATTCAGGTAAAATTTAAATATTTGCCAAAGAATACAATAGTAACTACAACTCAAAAAGCAGCAGTGAACTACAGTTTAAGTTTCATCTATCAGTAAGTCAAAGAAAGAATATAAACTCTAAAAACCAAAGTACCTATGCTTAAAATCTGGAGCCAGCACACAGCATGTGTATTACCCCTAGGGATATTATTTCATTTTTCTTTTTTTTTAAAGATGGTCTCATTTATTAATTTTTTAAGTCAATTGTGCAATGAGATTAAAAAAGAGGGAGAGAGATGGAATTGTTCAAATCATTGTTTTGACATCACTAAGATACCATGTGGATTTTTCCCTTTCATGTAGTAAAACAAAAGTAAAGACTTTATTTATTAAATCAAAACATTTTTTAACCAACTATGGTATGCAAAGAGCTAATATAAATCAGAAAATAAAGAAAGATTTTCTACCCTGGTATTGATAAATATTGTATTGCTGTAATAAACGGTATTTGATTAGAAATACTACTCTTTTTCTTGTGCATCTCGTCTTAATTAGATTTTTTTTAACTTGAGATTTTTGCATCCATGTTCATTACATAGTTCATTATTTTTGGTCCGGGCTTCATTCAAAACTCACAGCCTGGCCTAGTGAAATATTGAAGCCTGAGGACCTGAGTTCAATCTTTAGGAACCACATGCTGGAAGGGGAAACTGAGTCTCAGGAATTCCTCAGACCTCTATACACTATGCCTACAAAAGGAAAACAAAGATAAATAGGTTTCTTTTTTTTCCAGAAAATGGAGACTGTAGAGAATGTTCAGCTGTTAAGAGCACTTGCTATTCTTTCGTGTCTGAACATAGGTAATGGACTCCAGAAAGCTGGCTCATACACCAGGGATAATCTTGATCACACTGCCAGGGGCCCCTCAAACAAGCCCAGCTAAATATACACAGTCCCTCATATGCATAGTGTCTAGTCTGGTCCCATGCAGGTTCCATAGCTGTCAGGCTAAAAATCTTGAATTCCTTTAAGCTTGGTTCAGTTGTCTCTGTAGATGTCCCCACCAAGATCTTGATGCCCACAACCATTGCTCATTTAATCCCTCTTCCCTCTCTTCTACTGGACTCTCAGAGCTCAGCCTGGTGTATGGTTTTGGATCTCTGCATCTGCTTCCATCAGTTATTGGATGAAGTCTCTATGATGACAGTTAAGGTAGTCACCAATCTGATTACCAGGCTAGGCCCGTTCAGGCACCTTCTCCACTATTGCTAGTAGTCTACAGTGGGTTCATCCTTGTGGATTCCAGGAACTTCTCCTAGTAACTTGTATCTCCCTAGTCCCTTCATGCCTCCCTCTGTCATTGTTTGTTTTATATGTGTGGCTGTTTTGCGTGCAAACCTATTTGTGAACCATTTGAAAGTCCAGTGCCTGTGGAAGATAGAATATGTCTGTCCCTGTGGGACTGGAGTTTATGACTGTTTTGAACTGCTATGTGGGTGCCTGGGAATCAAATTCAATTCTGCTGAAAGAATAGCAAGTGCTCTTATTTCATTTTTCCACATTATAGTTTCTTTATCTTAAAAGCCAGATCTCTCTCTCTCTCTCCCCCTCTCCTCTCCTCTCCTCTCCCCTGCCTTCCCCCTTCTCCCTCATTCTGCCTCCCCAGGCTCTTTTAATATCAGAGATTGCACCTAATACCATTCACTACAATAGACAATAAATAAATCATTGTCTAAATCAACTGTAATTACTAAACCTTAACAAGGTTTAGACCAAACAAAAGGAAAAGAGGAATACAAAATATAAAATAATACCAGCATCATTTCTCTTCTAATCAAGTATGAAACAGACTCCCATCCAACACTAGTTACTGATCTTAACCATGTAGAAGAGCACTAGCAGTAAACTTCACCGTGCAATGGATAAGTAACTACTTTGGCTTTTGGTTGAATAAAGTCTGCCAGTATGTAACTGAATATCCAGCCATAATAACAGAAGCTGGCAGCATTCTTACCAAGAATGCTCACATTCCATTGGAAACCAGAAGGACTTAGGGAAGTACAAGGACCATTTTAATTCACAGAATGAAAGGAGCTTATATTTCACTGAGTTGAATCAGTCTGAGGTACATATGAACCCACCTTCAAGGAAGAATGCCAAATCAAGGGGGTACTTGGTAACATGAGCTAAACCCCAGTGCCTTTCCCTGCCACTACTCAAGCGGCACAGACAATATAGCCCCTTTCAAGAAAAACAAAACATCAGATTTTGATGGTTATTATCAATAATTATAGAGCACTGCAGAAGTCAAGCTGAAGTCTGTATCTTTCCTAAAGTCTACAGACAAAAGCAGCTTAGAGAAGGCAGCTTTCAACACAGAAATCGTTATTAGGGTTACTTTTGATAGGTAGGTTTTTTTTTTTTTTTTTTTTTTTTTTAGCAAAAAGCAAAAGTAGAGAAAGTAATTCCTTGTCTAATGCATGAGAAGTATCTGTTATGTAAACAGCTTTGTGGAGAATGTTAAGAGATGGACATTTTATTCTTAAAATATGAACAAATTTCAACAACTCTAAGCTCAAATTTGTCACTGACAGATCTAAGAACAATCTCTAGGGAATTATATCATTTGTTCACTTAAAAGTACAATATACAACACATGTTGAAGTTGTAACACTTGGGGTGGTAACACTTCCCCCGACAAACCAGAGACTATCTAAAAAGCCCCAGTGGCAAGTATGGGAAACTTCCTTTTGAGCTGTTGGTCAGAAGAGTACAAGAGATTCCCCAAGGCAATGTAGGCTGTTGCTGTTGCCATTGGTGCTTTCCAGAAAAAGAAGGTAAGACCCTATTGCTGAAGACACCACAAACTTCAGATACTGTGGATGATCAATCTGGTTTTATGATCTTGGAACCTCTTCCCTGAGGATTAGTTCTCATAATATCAGAATGAGCCATGGAAGTTGCCAAGAGAGAAAAGCATTCAGCACTCCTATCCCAATTAACACCTTTGAACCATAACAATGACCAGAATGGCAACATAGTGCAATAGTGGCACTTACATCTGGGCGGTAACCAACAGCCATTTAACTAGATTTAAGATCTGCTCAATAGGAGGGAATTCATACCTGGAACTCTAAATCTAGCTAACTACCCATGACTGGTGAGGCTGGAAGCTAAAGGAGACCCTACTATTGTCATTTTCCTAAACTAGTATAACCGCTAACTGCTTTCTAAATAAGTAGCTTAAGTGTAACTCTGTTGTGTGATATTTTGATTGTGTTCTGACAAATAAAGCTTGCTTGGAGTCAGAGGGTGAAGCTAGCAACTAGCTGACCAAAATTAAGCATAGATGTTTGGAGGACTATAGACAGATAGGAGACAGGAAGTAGTAAGGCAGGGCTAAGAGGAGGATCCTGGCCGTTTTGGAGGAAGAAATGGAAAAGGTAGGAAGTCACTAGTGGCTGCTCCCCTGCTCCTCTGATCTTTCAGGTTCTTTTCCAACATCTGACTCTCGATTTTTATTGATAGAAAATAACTAGTTAAGGCTTCATAGATCTCAACTCTCATTTTGCTGCTGGTATCTCTTGTTAAGGAAAAAACGACATCATTTTCTGTTTTTAGAGAACTATGCAAACCACACACTTAGATGAGTATGTTGGATGTACCTAATGTTATCAACTGTTCTACTACTAAGCATCTCCTCAATGGAGCAAGCTAGGAATGTATGCATACTACTTTACATTTATACATCTATGTTTATCCATATATATTAGAAAACACACATTTTCATAATCTAATTCAACACCAGAGAGTTTTGCTATTTTTTTCTGGCTATATTAACTGTTCTCTATAGTAGTTAGCAACCTGTCTTTGACCACTCCTAATATATTTACATATTTAGCCAATTATCCTCCAAAACATATTGTCTGTGTTACTGTATATATGCCATTGTTCACACTAGGGCTTTTATTGCCCATTTGGGGCTCTCTGATGCTCCTCATAAATTTGAGTTTTGACATTGTTTGCCATTGCTTCCCACCTCAACTCTCCATCCCTCAAATGGGCTCTGGCAAACTTTCCTAAGATGTCTTTCCATAGAGAAGCTCCATTCATTCTTATTGGATTCCCGTTAGCAGACCATACTGCCCTATTCCATATCAAAGTTTCTACATCAGACTACTCAAGTGCTGATACCCTATTGTAACATGGTTGCTTCACTTAATGGTTAAAGTGCTGGTTTTCTTTTGAAAGAAGGACAATAAACCAGATTTTTACATATAATCAGGAATAATTTTAAAGGAAAAAATTTTACATGTACTATTTAGTTACCAAATTCATATAGAAAAGGCAGGAAGAATGTCTGACTCTTTCCCTTTACTGATTTTATTATCTTCCAGAAATAATTGACTTTTTTGAATGTTAAAAACTCATGGCTTTCACTTGTTTGCTATGTTTCAATCAATCAGTACAAATAATTATCCTTCATGAAATTCTAACTGCCCATCTTTTGCAAGGAGACTCTTCAAGTTGATGCCTGAGTTCTTTAATAATATAACAGTAGTCTTTAAGACCTTCCTTACCAGATGTGTGGCAATGTATTCAGATATGGAATCTCCCAATTCAATGTATCTTTTTTTCTTTTTATGAGAAATGATATTTCAGGTCCTAAATCTGTGAGCATTAGTGAACAAAACTGCCATTAAGTCACTGTTTGTAAGTCTTCTTAACAGACAAATCTAGCAAGTCAGCATATGTGTGTGTGTATGTATGTGTGTGTATGTATGTGCATGCACACGTGCATATACATTCATATATACATACATGTGTATAAAGGTGTTAACACACATACAAAAATATATAACATTCAAAATTAAAAAAATCTTATAAACTCATATGAATTTTACCTGATTTCTACTATATTCGACCAACCTCCTTTATTCAAGATTGAGAACTCCATTTCTTTGGGGAACATTAAGTTAAAGAATTCTAGTCTCTAAGATAGAAATCAAGTCTGACACTCTTAACTTGGCCAAGGACCCATGGTTGAGGATGTCATAAGCCCAAGGAGAGAACTTACTATTGTTATTCTGCTAAATGGACATAGTATTAAACTGCCTCTTAAGTATTTACCTTTGTACCCATATATTAGTGCATCATTTAACACTCAACAGAGACGCTTCCTTTTGTAATAGATGACAATCACAATAGGAACCCACAGGAACAGTCAACATGAAGAAACAAAGAGACTAAAAAACTGTGGTGTAATGAACTCTACACAACTAGATCACAATTCCTCACAACAGTATGTTCTCGACAGGGCAACCAGCAGGAGCAACAGCAGCCTATTTTTAAAATACCTTCACTCTTCATATCAAAACTAAGGGGATAAAATTCTTTTCTCAACCCAAAGCTCAGGGATAATCCTAGAAGATGACATAGAAAGATTTTAAGAGCCAGAGAGAGTGCATGACAACAGCAACCATGTTTTCCACACATGACAGGGCTGTTGCACACAAGAATTCACAGCAGCTCACAGTGCCCGAGCGTTAGTACATGACTATCACAGCAGCCACGCAGGCAGGCATGGCATGGCAAGCATGGCACTGGAATAGTAACTGAGAAGCATATGTGATCCACACACATGAGACAAGGAGAGAGAACTAATCAAATGGTGTAGGCTTTTGAGACCTCAAAGCCCACCCCCAATGACACACATTCTCCAACAAGACCACACCTCCTAATCTTTCTCAACTACTTCCACCACCAGGGGACCAAGTATTCAAACATTTGAGCCTATTGTGATCATTCTCATTCAAACCACTACAGAGGGGGTCATGACATTCTATGCCTAATTAAGGAACTATTGGTAACTGAGGGCTGCTGGGAGAGGGAGTCAGTTTCCTTAAGGGATGTGGCTCCATGTTCCAGTAGACTGGCAGTACTGAGCAGACTCGGTAGGTTGAAAAAAGAAAAAAGAGCACATAAAGTTGAGAAGGAAAAGTGGTGAGATGCATCATCTCCTTTACCTAATATACAGATACACCAGCCCCAGAAGAGCAGTACTACTAAAATTGTCACAGGTACAAAAAATAAACTTTGGGAGACATATTTCCTCACTGTTCCAAACTTTAAACACCAATGCTACAAAATTAGTTGAACTATAGTTATTTTATACATAGTATCTTTCTTCTGGGAATTGGATAATTTTAATTCTAAAGAAACTCTAAACTCAATGCTTATTCTTAGACCTTATTTAATGTGTTATTTTGATTGTCTGAAGTTTATTCACTTTCAGTTTTTATTCCAAATAATTATTTTTGTAAAAGACAAGTTTTTAGTTTACAGGAATATTGAACAAAAGCTATTCTAGTAGTTGTTAAGATCTAAGAAAACAAAATGTGTACAACTGCCTACAGGTCTTCAAGGGTAAGCAATCACGCTAAAGCAAGAATGAAAAGAATGATGTTCTTTTCATTTCGATATGAGGACTGACAACATTTTAAAGTATGCTGCTGTCACTCCTGCTTGTTGCCCCTGGGAATGGACTGCTGTGAAGAGCACACAGGCTGTGAGACTAAGGGGCTAACCACAGCAATTCAGTTGAGGAAGGAAAGTAGCTTAAGCTACAGCCCAGCTTCTGAAGCCTTGGCTTCCAATCCCACGCAGAAAAGGAAAACTGGCAACAGTAAAAGGTTTCTAAATGCAAAGACCAAACATTAATTTAAAATTAGATACATAATGAATACGAGATGTGCTTACCCATTTAGTAACATGTGACTTCACTGAAGCCTTGGTTCTCAACACACAATTTGCACACTTTGCATTGCACATGCTATCATACCACATAAAACCAACAAAAAAATGACATGAAAAACCTTGGCACTGATTCAGGACTACTGTATGTCATGAATTACAGTATTTTTACACAGATGAAGTTTTCTGATCTCATATGAATATAATGCTTTAATTATGGAAAACACACAATTTGCAAGTGTCATTCCTCAGCATTAAAACATCAAATTAAAGCAGGTTTTTTTTGGGTAGAATGTTTGGTTTTTAGTACTGCTGTTTGAGTTGCTAACTTAAGTTTCACAAAAATTGTAAAATGAGTTTTGTCTTTGGATTAGGAAAACATTTCCAACATTTTATAAAAAGGCCCTACATATACTCTTGCCATTTTATGTTACTTATTTACTTGAAGTGGTAGTCTCAGAATTAAGAATTATAAAATAAAAACATCAGTCAATTCTGGAAATGGCTGAAGGTGCTCTATGTCCTTAAGCATCAAATATTCAGCAAAATTTTAATGCCTTATGTAAAAATCAACTCCATATCATTGATTGAAATGCTTTCATCTTTAAAGAATGGTAAAATAATACATATATCAAAGAATTGTTTTAAACTAAAGATCTTTATGATTTATTATCAGTAAGCATTCAATTTCCCTAAATAATTGAAACATGTACATACTCATAGCTCTATAAAAACTCCTCTAGTGAAAAGGAGTCACATGTGGAAAGAGTTTAAGAAGTCTTAGACGGGGTAGCAATTTTGGAAGTAGAGAACAGTGGTCATATTCTGAAGGGAAAGGCAATCTGCTAAGGAATTTTAAAAAGAGTATGAAAAATAAGAAAAAGCTTCCATATTCAAGATGTATTTGCCATTGCCTAAAATGAGCAAGATTAGGAGGACTAGTATTAGGAGTTTCACTTCATACATGTTTATATAAGGGGTCCAAGTGTATAGACATCAAAGTCAAATACTAATTAAACTGGAAACATGGAGTTTGGGAGAACAGTCTGGATTAAAAAATAAATTTAAGCTGGGCGGTGGTGGCTCACGCCTTTAATCCCAGCACTGGGAGGCAGAGGCAGGCGGATCTTTGTGAGTCTGAGGCCAGCCTGGTCTACAGAGCGAGCTCCAGGAAAGGCACAAAGCTACACAGAGAAACCCTGTCTCAAAAAAAACAAAAAAATAAAATAAAATATAAATAAATAAATAAATAAATTTAAAATCCAGTACTATTTTGTAAAGCTATGAAACTAAAAGATACTACCAAGGAAGAAATTCTCTAGCTGATTTCCTAGACCTCAAGAAGATGAGATGGTACCAAAGATACTAAAACAGAGAACAGTCAAAGAGGAGAATTCTCAGAGCTTTATAATAGAACTACATTAAAGACTTTTAAAGAATCACTTTGTGATAGCTACCATTTGTACATTCATCTTCCCATAGTTACTTGGGATGTAGCCAGGTGACTTGCTTTGCAATTTTATTTTCTTCACAAAAGCAAATGTGACAAAAGCAAAGGATTTATAAGGGCTTATATACAGGTGTTTTTATTCTGTTGTTAGGTCCAAAAGATCTGGCTTGCCTATTGGAGGAGGTCCATTCAACAATGAAAATCAGTTGGCTAGTATGTGAGCAGGGCCCCACTGAGTGTTAGACTCACAGTTGAAACTAACAACAGATAATCAGAAGCCAAGGAAAGCATAGGATTCCAGAGGAGTAGATCAACTGTGTCATGTTCTCTATCAACCACTATACTAACTATTCTATACTCAGCTCAGGTTTTGAAACTTCTACCTAAGAAGGTAAGCATGTGACAAGTTGCCAACTGAATTGTTTACAGTAATTCTTTCTTGCAAATCAGTGAGTTTATAGCAAGATGTGTGTGTGTGTGTGTGTGTGTGTGTGTGTGTGTGTGTGTGTGTATGTAGCACGAATCTTAAAAGGTCATATTAATAAAAACAAACCTGGTGTCAGTTATTGGGGAAAATGCTGAAAGATCAGAGAAACAGAACAAGCCACAGCTACCTCACCTCGCCAATTCCTCAGCTGTTTCCTCAGACTGGAAGCCTCTGAATCCTCATCCTAATGGATCTCAGCTGAACTGCTGCTAAAAGCAGTTCCTGGTCCTCATGCCTTATACACCTTTCCGCTTCCTGCCATCACTTCCTGGGATTAAAGGCGTGTGTCACCATGCCTGGCTGTTTCCAGTATGGCTTTGAACTCACAGAGATCCAGACGGATCTCTGCCTCCAGAATGCTAGGATTAAAGGCATGTGCTACCACTGCCTACACTTATGTTTAATATAGTGGCTGTTCTGTCTCTGAACCCCAGATAAGTTTATTGGGGTTCAAAATATATCAAACACACACACACACACACACATGGAGTTAGGTCAAACACGATTGTGTGTTTGTGCTTATGTACACACATGCACACACACACATACCATGTACACATATACTTATTAGAAAAAAGACTTAAAATATGAAATAAGATACTTTAGAGGAGTGGAGTGGAAATACATTTTAAAAATAAAGACCACTGAATGATGAGTTTGTTGAAAACATGGATAGGCTAACTAGTGTGCCCAGCTAACACCAACTATTGTCCAGTAAAGCTTCATTTGTATTATGTGAAAATCAGAACAAAGTCACAACACATACTACATGTGGCTTTTTGAACTATAAAGTTCTAGCCTTAAGGTTCATAAAAATCTAAAATATTTTACAATCTGAACCCTTGTCTGAATGTAATATGCACTCCTGGATTCAGACAGTAAGAAAATGCAGATAAAAGAAAAGAAAAAGAAAAGTCCTAATTTAAAAGTTAGAAATCACTAGATAATATACAATAACCACCACAGGCTTATGTTTGACCATTTGGGTCCTAGCTTGCTTGAGGTGCTGCTTTGGGAGGTTGTATAACTTTTAGAAGGTAGATTCTGCTTGCCTGATATGGGTCAGGGAGGGGCACAGAAGGACTGGACGTTCACAGCCTGACTCTGATCCTGCCTCATTCAGCATTTCTTGATTCACCAAGATGATAATCTCATGCCACCACAGCTGTAAGCAGCTCCTACCACAGTGCCTTTCCCACTATGGTGGACATAGCCTTCAACTGCAAACCAAAGTAAACCGCTCCTCTCTCCATTTGCTTCTTATCAGGTATTTGGCTGCAGTGTCTAGAGAAATAACTAATACAGCTGGATAATAAATATAAGTTATAATAAATATAACTTTTTGTGCTTTGGTTAATTAGGTAAAAACAATATGCAAATACAGAGATCTGCAAATCATTAATAATAAGATAATTCAGGACAACTGGCAAAATACTTAAACATAAGAATACTTGTGATAAGAATATGTATAAATGAGCTCCCCACCCCCGTCACCAAACCAACCATCCTCTGCGACACCAGTGACCACCAGAGCCATAAGCCCACCCTGCACCGACTGGAAACAGGTATGGCCCTGATCTCCAGACTGAGCAGACCACATCTCTAGCCCCTTGGCCCCAGGGGCACATTCCATGCCCCTCCCCCATCCACTGGAGCCCCAGGGACTGGCAGCTGCTTCTTCCCCTGCCACCTTGCCAAGCCAACTATCTCCTGCGGCACCAGTGACCACCAGAGCCATATGCCTACCCTGCACTGATTGGGAACAGTGACCACAAGAGATCTAAGCCCCCTCCTAGACCAATAGGGAAGAAGAACAACCACAGGAGCCAGAGGCCCCCCTGGATCAATTGGAGGAAGAGTGACCTGGAGCCCCACCTGTTTGAATTAAAGGAAGAAATGGGTAGACGGCAGTGTAAGAACACATTAAACAACATAAAGAGCAACATGGCACCACCAGAACCTAGTGATCCTACAACAGCAAGACCTGAACATCCCAAAGCAGATGATCCAGAAGAAAACAACCTTAAAAACAACTTTATGTAGATCTCATCCATTTCTCTGTCATTGGGCGATCCCTGTGTCTTTCTTAGGGTCCTCTTTACTAGGTAGTCTCCCTGAAGTTGTGAGTTGTAGTCTGATTATCCTTTGCTTTACATCTAGTATCCACTTATGAGTGAGTACATACCAACATGAGCAAACTGGACGTGGGGGGGGGTGATGGAGGGCAAGGGTGGGGGAAAGAGAGCTTAGGGGAGCAGGAGGACCCAGCTGAATCAGGAACAGAGTGGGAGAACAAGGAAAGACACCTCAACCTCAAAGACAGACATTACCTCAGAGTAAAGAGTTGGGAAAAAAAACTTTCCAATCAGATGGACCTAAGAAATAAGCTGCTGTAGCTATCCTAATATCTAAGAAAATAGACTTCAAACAAAATCAATTAAAAGAGATGAAGAAGGGCATTTCATATTCATCACAGGAAAAATCCATCAAGAGAAAGTCTCAATTCTGAACATTTATGCTCCAAATACAAGGACACCCAGATTTGTAAAAGAAACATTACTAAAGCTTAAATCATGCATCAAACCCCACATACTAATAGTGGGAGACTTCAACACCCCACTCTTACCAATGGACAAATCTGCCAAACAGAAACTTAACAGAGAAATAAGGGAACTAACAGATGTTATGATTTAAATGGACTTAACAGACATCTATAGAACATTTCACCCAAACATAAAAGAATATACCTTCTTCTCAGCACCTCATGGAACCTTCTCTAAAACTGAATACATACTCAGTCACAAACCAAATCTCAACAGATACTAAAAATTGGAATAACCCCCTGTATCTTATTGGATCACCATGGTTTAAAGTTAGAATTCAACAAAAACACAAATTACAGAAAGTCTACAAACTCATGGAAACTGAATAATGCTCAACTGAATCACCACTGGGTCAAGGAAGAAATAAAGAAATTAAAGATTTCCTGGAATTCAATGAAAATGAATGTACAACATACCCAAACTTATGGGACACTATGAAAGCAGTGCTAAGAGGAAAGTTCATAGCTCTAAATGCCTACATAAAGAAGTTGGAGAAATCTCACACAAGCAACTTAACGCACACCTGAAAGCTCTAGAACAAAAAGAAGCAAACCCACCCAGGAGTAGATAGCACAAAATAATCAAACTCAGGATTGAAATTAACAAAATAGAAACAAAGAGAAAAATACAAAGAATCAATGAAACAAAGAGTTGGTTCTTTGAGAAAATCAACAAGATAGACAAGCCCTTATCTAAATTAACCAAAGGCAGAGACAGAATATCCAAATTAACAAAAATCAGAAATGAAAAGGGGGACACAACAGACACTGAGGAAATCCAGAGAATCATTAGGTCATACTCAGAAAGGCTGTACTCTACAAAATTGGAAAATCTAAAAGAAATGGACAGTTTTCTGGATAGGTACCACATACCAAAATTAAATGAAGATCAGATAAATAATTTAAACAGACCTATAACCCCATACAGAAATAGAAGCAGTCATTAAAAGTCTCCGAACCAAAAAAAGCCCAGGGCCAGATGGTTTTAGCACAGAATTCTACCAGAATTTCAAAGAGGAGCTAATACCAATAAATTGTTTCACACAATAGAAACATAAGGAACACTGCTAAACTCTTTTTATGAGGCTACAATTACCCTGATACCCAAACCACAGAAAGATGCAACAAAGAATGAGAATTACAGACAAATCTCTTTCATGAACACTGATGAAAAAAATACTCAATAAAATACTAGCAAACCGAGTCCAAGAACATCAAAAAAAATCATCCACCATGATCAAGCAGGCTTCATCCCAGAGATGCAGGGGTGGTTCAACATATGAAACTCTGTCAATGTAATACACCATATAAACAAACTGAAAGAAAAAAAATCCACGTGATCATCTCATTAGATGTTGAAAAAGCCTTCGACAAAATCCAACACCCCTTCATGATAAAAGTCTTGGAGAGATAAGGGATACAAGGAACATACCTAAACATAATAAAAACAATATACAGCAATCTGACAGCGAACATCAAACTAAATGAAGAGAAACTCAAAATGATTCCACTGAAATCAGAAACAAGACAAGGCTCTCCATATCTATTCAATATAGTATTCAAAGTTCTAGCTAGAGCAGTAAGACAAAAAAAAAAAAAAAGGGAGATCAAGGGGATACAAACTGGGAAGGAAGAAGTCAAACGTTTGCTATTTTCAGATGATAAGATAGTATACATAAGGACCCCAAAGATTCTACAAGGGAACTCCTTCAACTGATAAACACCTTCAGTAATGTGGCAGGATACAAGATTAACTAAAAAAAAAAAAATATCAGTAGCCCTCCTATATACAAGTAATAAACGGGCTGAGAAAGAAATCAGGGAAACATCACCCTTTACAAAAGCCACAAATAACATAAAATATCTTGGGGTAACTCTAACCAAACAAGTGAAAGACCTGTATGACAAGAACTTTAAGTCTCAAAAGAATCCTGTACAAGAAAGGAACTTCTAGAGGCATCGCCATCCCTTACCTCAAGCTCTACTATAGAGCTATAGTAATAAAAACAGCTTGGTATTGGCATAAAAACAGACATGTGGATCAATGGAATCAAATTGAAGACCCTGACATTAATCCACACACCTATGAACATCTGATTTTTGACAAAGAAGCCAGAACTGTACAATGGAAAAAAGAAAGCATCTTCAACAAATGGTGCTAGCATAACTTCTTCAACATGTAGAAGTTTGCAAATACATCCATATCTATCATCATGCACAAAACTCAAGTCCAAGTGTCAAAGACCTCACTATAAAACCAGTTACACTGAACCTGATAGAAGAGAAAGTGAGAAGTAGCCTTGAATGCACTGGCACAGGAAACCACTTCCTAAATATAACACCAATAGCACAGACACTGAGAGCAACAATTAATAAATGGGACCTCCTGAAACTGAGAAGCTTCTGTAAGGCAAAGGACACAGAAAATAAGAAAAACTGCAGCCTACAGAATGGGAAAAGATCTTCACCAACTCCACAATACACTGTACCCTTTATCTTTCACATTTTTTCACACTAGATTCCACACAAGAACGTTTTATTTTCATGGTAGTGGCTTATTTTAATTCAAACAAAGAGCTTTAGTTTCATTAACTTTACTACAAGCACTGTTTAATCCTTCATGGATGAATAAAACTCCACATTGTTTATATCACATTTTTGATGATGTCAGTTGAGCTGATGCTAAGTGATGCCTGCCATAGCATGGCTATGATGAACTACACCATGACAACTGTGAGCATAGAGCAATCCTCTATAGGAAACTGGCTTTGGTGTTTGAACTGTATACCCAGAGCTGTACAAGGTATCATGTTAAAGGTCTATCTTTGTTATCTGAGAAGTCTTCATGTGGGTGGACTCATTTACTTCCCATAGACAGAGTATAAGAGTTTCTTTTCCCTACATCTCATGTTATTGTTTTCTTGGTGACAGCCATTCCAACAAGAAAAGAGAGAATCTCAGTATAATTTTTCCAATATGGAATGGATGAAGATACTGTAAGGTGTCCTATATATTTAATGGTCAGGTGTATTTTTCCATGTTAAAAAGCATCTGTTCAGTTCTATTGTCCGTTTTTTTCTTATTGGATTATTAGGTCTTGTAGAAATAATAATTCCCATCAGATAAATAGCTGATAAAAATATTTTGTATTTTGTAAGCTATCTTTATTGTTTCCTTTGCTGTGCAAATTTTTTTTGTAATTTCATGAAATCTCATTTGTCAATTCTTGATCTTATTCTCTGAAATAATGAAATTCTATTTAGACAGTCATTGCTTATGCCTATTACCTGGAAATGTTTCCCAATGTTTTCTTCTAGTAGTTTCAAATTTCTGTCATCGTATTAAAGCAGGTTTATTTTATTTTTGGTCCCCTCCACATGTTTTGAATTAATTTTTGTACTGGGGTAGGACGGGTAGGAATCTAGAGTCTGTCTTTTACATTTCAATAGCCTGTTTTCCTAGCACTAGGAGGTGAACAGATTTTCTTGCCTATATCTTTCTTGGATACCTTAGAAAAGAATAAACAGTTCTTTAGGCTTACTTTTGGATCAACTATACTATTCAATAGTCTGTATGATGGTTTTTATTCCAGTACCAAGATGGTTTTGTTAATATACCTCTATAATATAGTTTGAAATCAGGTGTTGTGATACATCCAACAGTACTTGTGATATAGGATTTATTTGGCTATTCAAGGTCTTTGTTGTTTCCATATGAAATGTAGGATGTATGTTCTATTTCTGTGGTATTTTGATTGAGATTGAATTAAATCTGTATATTGATTTATGTAACATGGCCATTTTAACAACAGTCTGTCAACCATGGACATGAGAGGTCTCTGCATCTTCCAGTGTCTTCTTCATTTTCTTTTTTCAGGGCCTCGTAGGTTCCTCTATGGAGGTCTTTAATGTCTGGTTAAGTTTATGCCTAGGTGTTTAATTTTTTAAAGGTTACTGTAGGAGAGTTAGCTATTGGTATATAGAAAAGCTACCAATCTGTAAGCTCATTTTGTGTCTTGTTACTTACCTGCCAGTGTTTAGTACAGCTAAGAATCTTCTGGTAGAGCTTTTAGGGGCTTTCAATGAATGGGATTATATCACTTGCAGACAGGGCACTTTGACTTCTTTTCCTATTTGTATTCCTCTTATTTCTCTTTCTTGCTTTACTTCTATGGCTAAGATTTCCTCTTGTTCTCCCCCTTCTTCCCCCTACCTCTTCAAAAAGAGAAGTGATAGTGGATACTGACTTTCAAGAAAATGTCTTTTGTTTTTTTCAACATGAGTCCAACTTTAGCTACAGGTCTGCCATAGAGAACCTTTATTGTATTGAGGTATTATCCTACTTCTTGTTTCTTGAGGTCTTTATCAAGACAGAAAGTTGGATTTTGTGAAAGGCTTTTTCTTCATCTTTTAATATATATTAGTATAATACATTATATATTATGTTTACCATGCCACATATGTTGAACCATCCTTAAATTACTGTAATGAATTCAACTTGATCATGATCTTATGATTTTTTAATGTGTTTCTAAATTTGGTTTATAAGCACTTTTTAGAGGACTTTTGCGTTTGTGTTTATCAATTAAATTTGTTGATATTTTGATTTTGAGCTGTTATGTCTTTATCCAAGGCACTACTGGCTTCATAGAATGAGTCTCTAATTGTTCTTTCTTTATTTTGTGGAACAGTCTGAGAAGTAATGATGCCAGCTCATCTTTGAAGATCCTGTAAGACTTGGCAGTCAACCTGTATAGTCCTTAGCTTTTCTTTGTTTGGAAAATTATATTATTACAATTTCAATTATTTTGCTATGCAGACTTCAGGAAATTCATGTTTTTAAACAACAAATCTGCAAACTGCTTGGTGATGAGGTGAGTGTTGTTTTCTTAGTACTGCTCACTCTTCCCTTTGCCCCTGCCAATGCATTGAGACTTCTGTCATTACACGTCCTGAAGATCTACCTCTTTTCTTGTTCTGCTCACTTAATTTTCTGGTTTCAGTTTGTTTTTAAATAAGATTGTTAGTACATAGCTGAAATTACAATGTATGGTCTTGAGGCTCTTGGTTTGTTTCTTTAGTCTCATTCTCTACTCTCTACAGCTGGGGTGGCTGCAAGCACTGGAATAGTCTTTCTCTCCTTCAGTTTCTCTTTCTGAAATTTTCTGTTTTTAAAAATGCTTGTGACTGTTTGTTATTGAAATATAAGTGCCTTTCCACTATCATCCACAGCCCAAACAGCTTTCCAGCTGTTTTCATCCTATTCTACAGAGTAACTAACATTAGTGATTGGCACTCTACCAGTCCACTATGTCCATCTAAATCACCAATACCTTTCTGGCTCCCAGGGTATAGTATTTTCTCTATTAATTTCCAGGTATCAGATCATCAAAAGGCAACAGTGGGTAGAGGTACTTGGACCTGGTACACAAAGGAGATGAATCCAGAGACAAAGCACAATTCCATCTTTACAAAGCACCAGCTTATGGATTCTCCTCTCCCTCCACTGAGAATCTATTTCAGTTTCCACTGGAAACTAGACTTCTTCCAATTTCAAGAATTTATTTTCTTCTGTTTAAGTTCACTATACTTTTTATAGTGCCTGAAGGTATAGACCTTCTTCTCTCACATGTACATCAAATACTTTTAATTATCTTCTAGCCATTTTAACTGTATCCCACAGATTCTGATTGTATTATTTAAGTTTCCATTCATTTCAAAAGACTTAAAATTTTCTTCTTAGACTTCATAGCTGAGTCATGCATTGTTTAATCTCATTTTTTCTACAAGCATTTGTGAATTTTCCAATTACTTTTCTGGGGCACTTTCATTATAATCAGAGAGCAGATAGTGCATTGTGGTGATATTATGTTCCCAAAAATATTGTGCACCCAATAAACATATCTGGGGTCAGAGAACAGAACAGCCACAATATTAAACACAGAGGTTAGGCAGTGGTAGCACACGCCTTTAATCCTATCACTTGGGAGGCAGAGATCCATCCAGATCTCTGTGAGTTTAAAGCCACACTGGAAACAGCTAGGCATGGTGACTCACGCCTTTAATCCCACAAAGTGAGCCTTTAATCCCAGGAAGTGGTGGCAGAAAGCAGAAAGATATATAAGGCGTGAGGACCAGGAACTAGAGCCTGGTTAAGCTTTTAGGCTTCTAGCAGCAGTTCAGTTGAGATCCATTCGGGTGAGTTCTCGGGAGCTTCCAGTCTGAGGAAACAGGATGGCTGAGAAGTTGGCCAGACCCTTAGGATTCGTACTACAGTGCATCATTTCTGCTCTTTCCAATTGTGTTTTTATCTCAAATTCTAATAAAATCATCCTCAAGCTTCTGTTTGAAGCCATTCCTAAATTCTTTTTATTAACAAGACTAAGAACTCCAAAGGGAACCCCAATTTCCCCTGCAACAGCATGATAGTTCAGTTATAGTTTTTTTAAAAGGCAAAAACCAAAGAGAAATATAACTAAAATATGGGATAAAATACTCACTTTGCTTTATAAGGTGAATCAGAGCCAGAATTTTTGGTTTCCACTAAACTCTCATATTCTTTAGCCCTAAAGAGAAAAACATTTTATGATTATTAGTTATTTTATATCCAAATATAATGATCCAAAACTTTAGCCTAGTTTTTCCTTTCCCAGTACAGTATCATGCTGTTAATGTGACAAATTAGTTCATTTTTAAAATCCTTTCCTGAAATGACATCAAAGCATTCCCGAGAGACTGAAAACGCATACTCTCTCATAAGATATAGATTGGATTCAATAAGAACACTTCTGAATTTTTATGCTTGATTAAGAATCATGGTGATAAAATCTGAAAAGCTCTATGATTCCAACAAAATAGTTGAGGTGGGTAACTTTCTATGCACCACAAGAAATACATAGTCTAAAGTTAAATACAGGTAAATACTTAATTTCAGAGACAGAATGTAGAAATAAGCTAATCTGACCCTCAAAGCCTTGTTCCTTTGTTTATAATGAGTACACAGTAAAGGTCCATATAAATCCATGCTGCCAGTTCTCTGCCACTATCTATGTTCAGGCTAGTCTAGAGCAGGAGGTAATATCCATGATGAAGAAAGGTTGAGACTAAAGCAATGGAGTGATGTTGAGATAATATAACCATTCCTCCCCATCAGTTTTTTGAAAATAAAAAAAGAAACTATTTGTTGTGTGATATTTTGTTTGTGTTCTGACAAGCAAGCTTGCCTGGAGATCAGAGGGTGGAGCTAGCCATAGAGGCCAGGCAGTGGTGGCTTACACCTTTAATCCCAGGATTTGGGAGGAGGAAGCAGGAAGATCAGGAGTTCAAGGCCACCCTGGGCTACATGAGATTGAACCAGTCTAAAAGAGAAACAGAGCTGAGGAGTAGTGACACACACCTTTAATTCCAGCACTTGAGAGGATCATGCCTTTGATCCCATCACATAGGAGGCTCACACCTTTAATCCCAGCACTAGGGAGGTAGAGACAGGAATATAAGTGGGGTGGAGACAGGGTCTTCTCCCCCCCCCTTCAGTCTGAGGATTCCTACAGGCAGGCTCTCCCCTCATTCAGTCTGAGGATTCGTAGAGACAGGATTCCCCCATTCAGTCTGAGATTTTGTAGAAGTAAAAAGTCTCTGGTGGCTGGCTGCTCTGCTTCTCTGATCTTTCAGCTTTCATGCTCGATATCTGACTCCAGGTTTTTATTGTTAAGACTAATTAGGATCCTGCTTCACCTATTAACTTAAATGTTAAGTGTGGATGACAGCAATAGCTTGATTAGTAAAGTATTAGACACAAAAGGTTAAGGACCCGAGTTTCACCCCTTACACCCCATGAAAAGCCAGACATGGTAGCACAAATCTGTAACCGCAGTACTCCTTCAGCAACATGGACGGTCCAGACAGAAGTCCAAGACACTAGTGGACCAGCTAGCTGGACGCACAGAGTGGTGAACAAGACTTCCCTCTGACCTCCAAAGACCCAGTCACAATACAAACTCTTCTTTCTCTCTCTAAGATTCCAAAAATGGTATTCTTTATCTGTTGGAACATTTTTGCCATGGAGTCTATTACTTTACCAATATTATTTTCTTTATGGTATGGTTTATATGAAACATATGTCTGTCCTTTTACATTAATATATCTATATGTTTATATATGAAGTGACTCTCAGGAAGATACAAAGTGGTTTTTAAAATCCTTTCTGAAAATATGTGCCTTTTACTGGAAAACTTAATGTCCTTATACTTCATGTAATTTCAGGATGGAAAGGTTTACTTCTGCCATTTTGCCAATGTTTCTATATATTTTATTACCTTTGCCTCTTACTGACTCCATTACTTCTTTTTTGAAAGTTGAATCAATATTTTCTGTCCCCTCCCCTCTCATGAACCTGACTGTATGGTGTGGTGAATGTACATATGTATATGTGTTTAAATGATGCCACAGTGGACAGAAACCTCTGAAACCATCACATAAAATAATTCTTTCCTTTACATTGTTCTCATCAGGAATGTTGCCACAGTAATGAGAAACTGACCAACTCAAATATGATCAACAGACATATTCTTTCTAAATATTTCCTGTTTGCATTTGGCAGACTCCATGGATAACCTGATATGGTGAGCGATCTGTGCAAATGACACACAGTGTTTTCACTGACATAGTTTTACAGTATTGTTTTATAGAGTTGTCTTTAAAACCTAACGGGAAAAATAGAGGGTAAAAACCAAGATATAAGAACAACAAATTTTATAATTATCTAAGTAGCTGTCTTTACAATGTTGGGTTGTCAAATAAATATAGTGTACACAGAATGCAACATTTTGGTCAATGATAGCCCAAATGTGATAACAGAGATGAAAAATTCTTATTACCTAATGATGATATAGCCATTCTAGTGTGCATTACTCACTGATTGGAGCTGTTAATAGTGTAAAAATCCTACTATATAAAAAATGTAGAGTGTATAGAATGCACCATTATGTATAGTATATAATACTTGATAACAATAACACATGACTATGTTACTGCTTTTATATGTAATATTTGTAATTTTTTCTGTTTTCAATTACTTTAGCAAATTACTTTAGCAAAAAGTAAATGCTTCCTATAAAACAACATTCCTTGCCTGGCAGCAGACTTGTCCATCTTGTGCTGATTGTATCTCTTGATTGTATTAAGATGTCACACCAAGTGATAAATGTATACCACCTGGGTTTGAGTAAGTACTATTTATTGTGCTCACACAATGACAAAATCACCTAGCAACTCTTTTCATAGAACATATCATCATTGTGAAGTGATACACTCATGTATATATATTTTGGGAATATACAGAGATAAAAATTTTAGAAAAATTATCATTGAATTGAATTTTTAATAATAATGTCTTAAGCTGATAGAAAAAACAAAACAAAAACAATGCTGGTTTGTGTGTTTGCTTTTGTTTTTACAGAGTTGAGCTACTGTCTAGTTCATTTCCACATTTTAAAATTTTTAAAAATTTAAAAATTTCATACAATACATTTTGGCCATATTTTTCTCCTCTCCCAATTCCTTCAAGATCCTCTCTTCCTATCAATTAAACTTCATATTCTTTCTCTTAAACACACACACACAAATTAAATTAAATTAAAAACAGAAAAGTCAAAAAAAGCAAACACAAATCATGGAGTCCGTTTTGTGTCCCCTGGGCCTGGGGCCTGCCCTGGAGGGTGGCTGATTATATGTGTAGCCTCTCCTAGCAGAGATCAATTGCAGATCGCTTCTCGGTTAGGGGGTGGGGCTTTTATCCCACCTCCCTTTCTCCATATTGGGATTTTGTCTGGTTTGAACTTGTACAGCTCTTAGGGATGCTGTCATAGTCTCTGTGAATTCCTATGTATATCAGCCCTGTTGTATCTAGAAGATACTGTTTCCTAGGAGTTGCCCAGCATCTCTGACTCTCACACTCTTTCTGCCTCCTCTTCCACATTACATGGCTTAGCCATTTCAGTCTGAAGGACTCCCTGGTGAATTTCCCAACAGGTAAGTCGGCTAAAATCAAACTCAGTTTTTATAGTGTTCTTCTTCCATTTATGAAAGTCAGTTTTGCCAGACAGAATTCTTGACTACAGATAAAAACAAAAACAAAAACAAAAATACCAGCCCCTCAAAAAAAAAAAAAAAAAAAAAAAAACAACACACCAATGAATACACAACTATCATTTTCCTTTTCTGATCTTTATAGCCACTCCTCCTTGCCCATCCCTGTAAACATGTTCAAATGGGGTGACAGCAATAAACATATCTTTCTTTAGTACTGAAAAGTATCAGCAGTTTGGACATGAATGTCCCACAAAGGCCATGTTCCTACAGGCACATACACTGGCCTGTGGTGGGATATTGGGACACTAGCATCTCCTCTTCTTCTCTTCCTACCTCCTGGCCACCAACAGATGACTAGGCTTCCACCTATTATATATTGTACTGCTATAGTCTTAAAATAAGAGGACCAACATGCAAAACAAACTAAAACATTTGAAACTGTAATTAAGCTTAGGTATTTGTTACAGCGACAGAAAACTAAATAATACAAATGAGAATGGTTCAGTAATTCATCACTATGTATT
Organism: Peromyscus eremicus; assembly: GCF_949786415.1. Lineage (NCBI taxonomy): Eukaryota > Metazoa > Chordata > Mammalia > Rodentia > Cricetidae > Peromyscus > Peromyscus eremicus. The sequence goes on from NC_081422.1 coordinate 50,145,317, forward strand.
ATATGCCCTCTAAGATTTTGGTTGATAACTCTACCAATTTTTGAAATTTTTTTTTTTTTGGTTTTTCGAGACAGGGTTTCTCTGTGTAGCTTTGCACCTTTCCTGGAACTCACTTGGTAGCCCAGGCCGGCCTCAAACTCACAGAGATCCGCCTGGCTCTGCCTCCCGAGTGCTGAGATTAAAGGCGTGCGCCACCACCGCCCGGCCAATTTTTGAAATTTTTATTCCACCTTGCCAAGAATTTTCCTTTCACTTTTTTGTGGTATATTACATTAATTTTATACGTTGATCTATCTTTGAATTGAAAGGGGAAAAAGCCACTGTTTTTGGTGTAAAATTCTTTAAATACACTGGTAAATATGACCTGATAGCATTTTCTTTTAGATATGACATCAATGTCCACAAGAGACATTAGTGATTAGTTATAGTGTCTTTGCCTGGCTTTTTGTATAACAGTAATTTTAGCCTAAGCAAATAAGTTAGAAAGTATTCCCTTTAATTTTTTTTTTAGAAGAGTTTGGGATGGGTTTCCATTAGTTTCTCTTTGAATGGTGGTGATACAATTAAAATCTGGAGTTTTTCTTTTTCTTTTTTTTTTTGTTTGTTTTGTTTTTCGAGACAGGGTTTCTCTGTGTAGTTTTGGAGCCTGTCCTGGATCTTGCTCTGTAGACCAGGCTGGCCTTGAACTCACAGAGATCTGCCTGGCTCTGCCTCCGAGTGCTGGGATTAAAGGTGTGCGCCACTACCACTGGGTGAGTTTTTCCTTTTTTGATTTCACCTGTTATCCTCTGTCTTTTGTTAAGTTTGATGACAAAGCATTAGATAATATCTATGAGTTCATCTTTTGTAGTGTGTGCTGAGCTTCTTGGATGTTATACTCCTATCTACCATAAAGTGTGTGATATTTACAACCGTTAGTTCTTCAAATATTCTATGCCTGGTTTTCAGTTTCTTTTCTTCCTTAACTGGTAGAATGTATACATTTGCTGTACGGCCATGTTTGCTTTGCATATTACTAGATTGTCTTCATTCTTATTTCTTAGTCTTCTGCAAATTCAGTACTTTCTATTGTATTATTTGCAAGTTCAGCGACTCTTCAGCCTGATCACTCCAAATTCTCAATTTCTGCAGTGAGGTGTTTTGTGTCTGTTTTGTTTGTTTTTATCTTGGCTATTGTTTTTGTCAGATCCAGATCTTTTTTTGATTGCCCCTTAGACTTTCTAAGTCTTTACCTATATTTCCATTTTATTCAGACATGGCACTCATGACTTTACATTATCTTTTAGTTCCTCAAACTTTTAAGACAGTTGTTTTAAATTCTTTCCCTAATATTAGACCAACCATCATATGTTTCTCAGGGATAGCTTTTGTGGGTGGAATTCCCATTTGATTTTTTTCTTGTTTGCTTCTTTGTATGCCCTGTACTTTGTTGTTGAAAACTAGATATTTGAATCCAATCGTATGAAAGTTCAATAAGTCAGATTTTCCACATGCATAAAGTTTATTATTATTTATTATTATTTGTTTTGGTTATATTTTTGTACAGTCTCTGTACCACAGATAGGGCTGACTTAAGGTCTTTTGAAGTTTTGCTTGAACCTGAGATTTTCTCTGGCAAATGTAGTCACTTTCTGATTATTTTCATATATATTACATATTTCACATATATTACTGATAGATCAGTATACATATACATACATATATTATGTATTTTGATATATTTTGGTGGACCAACTCTTTAATGTCTAGCTCTCTAGAAGGATAAACTGTATGGAGACAGAAAATGTTTGTGGCCACTTGTAAATCCATGATCATATACTTCAGGCAGAGTGGAAAGGCTCTCAAGAAATGGCAGGCCACAGTGACTATATCCTGTTTCCACCTGTCTGACCACTAAAAACCAGTGATCATAACAGAGGATTTTATTAGAGAAAATGACTTTTGCTCACCCTGAAATCCTCAAATTATTTACAAACTACTAGAATGTGTATATGGCTGCCTATTATTAAGGGTTAACCATGGATAAGTGCTATTGTATTGAGTTCAAATTGAAAGAAATTAACCCACTTCATTCTCTAAACCTTTCTCCTGAAGTTTCGAGCTGTCAACAAATTCCAGAGTCCTGAAATAGCTAAATCCTAGAGACTAAGCAATCACAAATGATGACTAGTAGAGACAGAGGCCCACCCTCTCATCTCCAGTTTTTCTTTTCAGTTACTTTCTAGAATTTCCATCTTGCTACTTAATTACCTACCTGTCCTGTACTATGTCTATTTTCCCCATTAAGAATTCAGTTACTACATGTGGTTATTTCAAATTTCCAGTGTGATCATTTCAAACCCTTACTATACCTGAGTCTGATTCTAATTCTTTCTCTCTCTCTCTCTCTTTCCAATTGGTGTCTTTGTCCTTCATATGCCTTCTATTTTTTCTAAATTGCCACACATGATGAATTATGTTAAAAAAAAAACTATTATCAGTGGGGCTTTAATAATGTAGTAGCAAAATGTGGGCACAGAGGAAGCATTCTTCAGTTCTATCATTGAACTGCAAATACACAATGTCTCCCAGCTTTTCCACATTTGTTTAGAAGGAACATTACTAAATACAGTGGGGTGGAGTTGAGTGCTTCTCTTTCTGCCACATGCAAAGCTGCAGGGAGCTGAATGGGATATTTTTACTTTTTTTCCAATGGAATCCTTGAGCCAGATAAAGTTAAGTGTTTTCTGTTTTTTCATATCAATCAGTGTGATAAAGCCCCAGCAAGTTAGGCCCTAATTACATAAAATTTCCTCACAGCAGAACTTAAAAAACGGAAGGCTGTGGCACATTTTAAAATGGTAGATCATTTCCTTCTTCCTACTAGAAGGAGAAAGGTAATTTTCTCTAATATTCACTGTGAGAAAACAGTCACATTGTAAGAGGTCAAACTCATAAAAAGTATAAATGCCACCACAATTGGGTCCTGCTCAGAATTTCTGACTCCTGAGCTTTTCTACATGGAGTCTTCAAGGGTGATTCATAAATTACATTTCCCACACAAGTTTTCATTTCGTTCATGGATTTCTGCTGTCGTTGTATTTATCTTTGTCTGTCTCTCTGTTCAGTTAGAGCATAGAGGTCTGTCTTGATGTGTTATGGATATAAGAGCTACTGAATTTGTTCAACTTTTGACTCATAGGGATGAAATGACAACTTTTAGAAGTTTGGTGCTAAAATTCAACAAGTTGGGTGAAATAGATAATCAAACTGAAAAGCACAAATTACCAAAACTTTACATCATTGGTAAAATTATACATGCACAATTAAAGTAAGAAAAATTCAGTATACACTATAGGAACACACACACAAACACATACAATTTAGATTTTTAAAAATGCAACCCTATGCAAACACAGGAAATAAAGGGAACTCAATTTACTGAGATCAATACTATATTGATAGCAAAATTATACCAGGAAACTATACAATATTTGTACATAAATACAAAAGTCCTTTTCAAACTGCAAGAAAATTGATCTGAAGAATATATAGAAAAGAAATTACATTATAAGTGGTTTATATTAAGGAAAAAAAGGTCAGTTTAACATTGTAGAACAAATTGCACACTAAAAAAGTTGATGAACTGTATAAAATGTGAATTATATCACAATAAAACTGCTATAAACACTATGTGATTATACGGTTATATAGAAGCTTATATATAATACAAAGTACCACAGTGACATAGTATTAAAATAATGTATCCAAAGACTCAAAGAAACCAGTAAAGTAAAAGGGGACCAATGTAGTGGGTAGCCATTCCAACCTTGATCTGGAAGTTCCAACCCCCATTGAGGCTTCAATAACTGTCACGCCTACAAGGCGGGGCCAAGAGAGGACCTTGAAGACCTAAGATCCGGATGTGCCATCTCTCTTGATTCCTGGACCCTGGAAGCTGGAGGTAGACGGAGCAGAGTTCTCCAGAGAACACCACCAGACTGCACTGCATCTTTCCCAGACCCTGCAACTTACCTATCCCTTCATTTGTAAGTTACGCCACTAAATAAATCTCCCTTTTAACTACGTGGAGTGGCCTTAATAGTTTCACCAAGAGACCAAGGTGGCAGGGGGAGAGCTCTAGGTGGAGAATGGCAGGTGCTATGGAGGGGAAAACAGGAAAAATGAGGTTTTAACTGGGAAGTGTTAAAGGCATTACAGGGGTAAGAAGAATGATTAATAACACCAAGGATATTTGAAAAGTCATAGGGAGATCATATTATGTTTACCTAAGATTACATATAATACATATGTACATGTACATACACGGACATATAGTTTGAAGAAGTCACTCCACTTGGGGTGACAGTGCTCTATCCAAGATCCTTGAAATAGTAAACAAACTCCTAACACTACTCATGAGAAACATCTACAGTTGTTGGTCAGGAGCGCCTAACACAATATAGATATTGCCATTGCCCTTGGCTGCCTCCCAGAATTTGAAGGGAAAGCCCTATTGCTGAAGAAACCACACATTTTAGAAACAGGACTTGAGGGGAACTGAGTTGGAACTGATCTGGAAGCCACATCCCTAAGGATTAGTTTTCATCTGTCAGAAGGTATTATGCAAGCTGCCAAGGGAGAAGGGCAGTCAGCAGTCCTACCCATCTATAAAGCCTATGAGACAACAATATCAATGACTGGACCTACCTGTTATCTACAATGGTGTAATAGTGGAACTTTTATCCTAGAGGTAAGCAACACATGTCTAATTGGACTTAAGATCCACTCTACAGGAGGAAGTACATCCCTGGTACTGTAAACCTAGCCTACTACATATGGCTAGAGAGAACATAGGCCTCAATAGGAGAATTAATTACTGCCAGTTTCCTAACACAATACAAGCTCTATTTTCTAAATAACTGTTCTTATACTCACAGATAAGTATAGTTCTCACCCCTCAAGGAAGCTTTTTGCAAGAGATGAAAACTATTACAGAGATATACAACTGTTCAAAATATAGAGAATAATGGTTGTGGAATGCCTCATCACCACTGATATGCTTGCAACATAAACCCTATATCCTTAAGGCTCAGGAAAAGTTACAGAAGAGGTAGCAGAAAAATTTTGAGAGCCAGAAGCCCAAGACACCTCCTGTTGATAGACTGTATTACCTACACATGACAGACAAAACACTCCCATGAACTCTCAACAATGGGCTACATAAAGAAGACCAACATAATGACAATGGCTGACATGCTAAAGCAGATGGGAATTCTAGGCCCCACCCCTAGATGTAGAGGTATAAGTGTTCAATGGCTGCTGAAATGGGGAGTTGACTCCAGGCAGGGATGGCCTCCCACATAGGTTGTTCAATCCCAAGTAGTCAATTATGAACACACACACATAGACACAAGGCTGAAAAGGACTCAGTAGGTTATAGACATCGTGTGCAAGTGTTCGTGTGTGTGTGTGTGTGTGTGTGTGTGTGTGTGTGTGTGTATGTGTGTGTGTGAGTATGCATGTATATTATTGTTCTTTTGTTGTGAAAAGACACCATAACCAAGGCTACTTATGAAAGAAAGCATTTAATTGGGGGCTTGGTTACAGTTTCAGAGGGTTAATCCTTGATCACCATGGTGGGAAGCATGGCAGCAGGCATGGGCCTGGGGCAGTTGTAAGGATTTGATCCTTAATTACCTCATCAGCCTTAGCCAGCTTCCCAGCCTAAAAAGCGGGTGGGCCCTCTGTGGGCTCTCTGTCCCCTCTCCTTCCCGCTCCTTCCCCCGTCAGCCCCTCTCTTTACCCCCCCCCCGTGTCTCTCTCTGTCTCTCTCTCTCTCTTTCTGTGTCTTTCTCTCTCTGTCTCTCCCCCCCCCCCAATAAAGCCCTAAAAAGGTAACCATGGCTGTAATTCTTTTAATCAGCACGCTCCTCCATCAGCATGGCCGCCGCGGGCGGTGACCAGCCACCAGGGGCAGCGCCACGGCATAACCAACAGCAGTAAAGGAGAATTCACATCTGATCCACAAGTTGCAAAGAGAGAGAGAGACTGACAGACCAACAGACAGACAGACAAACAGACAGAAAGACACACACACATACACCTGACCTAGAGTGGACTTTTGAAAGCCCACAGTGATATACCTTCTCCAACAAGGCCATACTTTCCATATGAGCCTATGGGGACCATTCTCATTCAAATAATCACAATGTGTGTGTGTGTGTGTGTGTGTGTGTAATTGTTACATATATATAATTGTTACATATATATGTATATATATATTGTTACATATATATATATATATACACACACACATATATATGTAACAATAATAATTAAAGAGATTATGAATTGGAGGGGGAAGCTTGGGAGAAGTTGGAAAGGGACAGCAATATAAACAGGGAGAGGTGACATAAACCAATACTTTATTCAATGGCTTTCTATAAAATTTAAAGATAGATAAATATACAAATGGAGCAGAACAGAACTGAAAATCAAGCTCTACAATTAAAGGGCTGATTCATATTTTTATGAAATTATCAAAACAGAAATTCCAGAGATCATGGACAAGAAGTTTAGAATAGACTCACCCAGAAAGACATGTCAGCCTAAAAAAAATAAAAAATCAACAAGATGTTAAAACAAAATAATGAAGGAAAGTATTTTAAAAACACAGTGCTAAGATAACTATCTATGTGAAAAAATACACCAGAATCTGTACTTTCTATCACTACCATTAGCTATTTGAGACGAGTCATAAGCCTACATGCAAAATCTAAAATTAATAAGGCTCATACAAAAAAACAAGGTGCTTTCTTAGAAGCTTTCCTCAGGAAACACCTCTTAGACATATATAGAAAGCATTAGACAAAAAGAAAAAGTGTATGAAATAAGCATCATCCAAATTAAAGTCTTTCAGTCAGAGTATAGTGGTATACATCTAAAAATCCAGAACTTACGTAGTAGAGGCAGAAGAATCAAAAGTTCATAAGTTCAAGGCCAGCTGGATTAAAAATAAATAATTTGTAAAAGCTTAAAATAAACAAAGCCTTTGCTTGTTGAAAGTTAACACATACAGGACTCCGAGGAAACAGTTCAGAGGGTGAAGTATTTCTCATGAAATCATGAAGCCCTCAACTTGATCCTCAGAAGCTATGTAAAAAACCAGCCATGATGACACATATTTGTATTCCTACAGCTGGGGAGGAAAAGACAAGAGGATCCCCAGGGCCAGCTGGCCAGCCATCTTGCCTAGGTGGTGAGTTCCAAGCCAGTGATAGACTCTATCTAAAAATCAAGGTGGATAGTGCCTGAGGAACAGCATATGAAGTTATCTCTTGCCAGCACACACATACACATGCACCTGCAGACATATCTACATACATGTCCACATGCACACAGATAACCACAGGTTCCATATAGAAAATATATACATATGTTCCACATTAAGAGAAAAAAATCTTTAATTCATGTATCTGCCAAAGAATGTATAGCCAGAATGTATAAACACAACTAAAAACTAAAATGATAGGCAACTATTTAAAATGGGGAGAAATATGAAATACATGCTTCATAAAGAAATCTACTGAGAGGTTAAAAAGCACAGAAAAAGATGCTCAATAATGATAAATAGTCACAGTGAACTGCTATTAGAATATCAGTAAGACATATATCCACTAGAATTAGACTTGAGATTTAAAACTGCACAACTTAATGCTGACAAAATTGTGGGGCAATTGAAACCTCCACAGGTTGGTGTTGGAAGAATAAATTGGAACAGCCACTACGGAGGAGTTTGGCAATTACACTTTTATTTATATACCCAAGGGAAATGAAAACATTAGGTTTAGCCAAAAAGTAATTTGGCATGAATTTTACTAAAAATGTCCTAAACTATAAACTCAAATGTTTATTAAGAGATGACTGGACAAAGGTTTTGATACTATCATATAATCTATATGTTCAACAGTGAAAGGAAAACAAATTGTTTTGACCCAAAATACAGATATGTCTTGAAAAAATTACTCAGCAAGAGGCAGCAGCAAAAGAGTATGATTTTGAATATAAGAATTTATAGAACAACAAAAAGGCAATTCATAATTACAGAAAGCATGTAAGTGATTGCCAAGGGCCAAAGTAGTAGGACAATGACTGCAAGGACATACAAAAGAGTCAAGTGTGTAGAGCACACCTATAATCCCGGCACTCAGGAAAGCAGAGAGAGGCAGGAGTGCTGCTGAATGTTCAGGACCAGCCAGAGCCACAGAGAGAGATAGTGTCTTAAGATGGTGGTCCTAGTGATGATGATGATGATGATGATGATGACGACGACGACGACGACAATGATGCCGATAAAGCTGTGGACAACTCGGTGTTGTATTGGCTTGTCATGCCTAAGACTTTGGGTTCAATATCCACCAGGAAAGGGAAGGGAAGGAACAGAAGAAGAAAGAGAAAAGAAGGAGAAGAGAAAGGAAAATGGGGAAAGGGAACAAAAGGAAAGGAAGAAAAGAGAAAGAGAGAAGGGAAGGACAAAGAAACTTCAGGGCAATGTAAGTGGTCTAGCTACATTAAAAAGATTTACTTGCTGGGCGGTGGTGGTGCATGCCTTTAATCCCAGCACTCGGGAGGCAGAGCCAGGCGGATCTCTGTGAGTTCGAGGCCAGCCTGGGCTACCAAGTGAGTTCCAGGACAGGCGCAAAGCTACACAGAGAAACCCTGTCTCGAAAAACCAAAAAAAAAAAAAAAGAAGATTTACTTTTTATTTATTATATTATTACTATTTATTATATATGGGTATCTGCCTGCATGTATGTGTGTGCACCATGCGTAAGCCTGGTGCTCAAGAATGCCAGAAGAGGGTGTCAGACATCCCTGGAACTGGAGCTACAGGTGGCTGTGAGGCACCATTTGGGTACTACAATCGAACCTGGGTCACAAATCAACTCTCCAGCCCCAGTGTCTGCTTCCCCTCCCCATGCTTAGATTTGGTCTGGCTTGAGCTCCTGCAGACATTTTAAAGCAAGCAACATTACTTGAAGTACGAATGACAATGTGGTTTGTGTCAAGTGAGGTCAAGGGTGACTTAAAGGGCTCTCACCTGGGCAATGACAAGAGAATGTTCATTTCCTTGCAGTGAAAAGACAATGATGAGGTCTGATATTAGAGTCATATCAGAGAGCAGTTTGTTTTAGGCATATTAAATTTCAGTTAAAGGTGTAAAATTGGTAATCAGCAAACATAGGGCATATAAAATCAGGACATGGCAGGAAGTGTCATGTCACAGAGAAGAGAAGGGAACCAAATAACAAGTATCCAAAAGTCAGGAGTCAGAAGTTCCCAGCAGAAACTTCAAATCAAGCCAGTAACACCCTAAAGTAAACTACAAAACTACTCTTAGACACATGCAGTGCATGCAAATACTAACTTCAAGAAAGCCTTTTCTTTTCTTCGCATAAATGACCCATAAAAACTCATTCTTAGGTTTGTACACAAGAAATTCATGGCACTTTCTTCTTTGTGAAGTCAAATCAGGAAAACTATTACTTGTTTTCTAACTATCCATTTTCAAAGAAACAAAGCACTCCGAAGTTATCTCTGATTCTGTGAGATGAAACAGATTCCTTGACAGGTCACTATCTGATCATGGGAACTACAGACAACTTCATTGCTCAGCATTACTCTTGTTCCACATTTTTTTAAATAATTTGACGGGCTAAGTGTCTCCATCTTTTGAGACACTCATGATAAAAGGTAAGATCTGGAATGTTTTCTCTCAAAATCTACAGGTATCAACTAAGAAAGAACTGTATTTGTGTCCTCCAACAAGACCTATCAGTCACCATGTGACACTTAAAGCTTGTGAGGTAATGTACTACACAGCTGTCTGGTCTCAAATGTCACTTTGGAGGCTGATGATAAACTACAGGTCTGATAACTCACTTTCCATTTTAAGATATTTCTTTAACTTTTTCCTCCTGTGACAGGCAACCAAATTAATTAAACCCCGTCACAGGCTTTGACACCACAGCCAGCTGACTTCTATTTGTTGATTGCTATTGATTTTCTTTGATACTTCATTTAAAAATCAATAGTTGGAAAGAAAAATAGACTTGGTTTACAAATATTCAAATGTACTATTGTATGCTGGAAGAGACACAGTTTGGCATGGCCTTGGCATCTAATTATAAGAAGAGCCCTTTAGCAGGTGAAAGCGGGGGCTTTGGATCAATACTCAGTTTTCTTTCTCAATCAAAGAAAGTGGCTATAAATTAGGTTCATCGGTGTTATTTCCAAAGCTTTTTGAAGCAAACAAGTTTAAATGTTTTTCTTCCATTAAGTTAAATGAGCCATCCCTAAAAGCTTTTGTTTTGTATTTAAGGACATTTATGTTACCTGGAATTCATCCGTGCCTTTATCTTTTTAGCTTTTTTCTTATTCTTCTGCCGTTCTTCTCCATCTTTCACAGGCTCTGGTGGAGCTGCACTTTCAATAACGATGTCAACAACATACTTCTTCAAAGACAGATGTTCCTACAAAATAATCAACAAAATTTATGACATGATGATATTTTAAAATAATACAAGATCACTACAGAATAGTAAATGGGGTAGATTACATAAAAGAAACTAAAAGAAATCCCTAGACAATAATGGCTTTTCCAATTGCTTTGAAAAACACTGAAGAATCTGTTTTTCTTGAGATTTTCAATGACTCATCAAATGTCTGGTGAATATCAGTTGTACTATATGCTAAGAATACATGGACATACAAGTGCAAAGGGAAAGATAAAATACACACTCTTACAAGTACATACACACACACACACACACGCGCACACACACACACACACACACACACACACACACACACACACACACACTTAGAGCACCATATAAGTGTTCAGTTAGTCATTTAATGTGCTGTAGGAGCCTAAGGGGAAGACAGGACAGCGTTCACCAAGGGTAAAGAGGGAAGACGGCAAGCAGGCAGCAGTGTTTGCTGTGCCTTCCATGGTGAATAGAGTCTGAGCAGATGCTGGATTTGTGTGTCTGCATCTGGAAACGAGTAGGGAAAGGGGAGGAAGAGGAAAGGTAGGTCATCTCAGTGAACACATGCCAGAGGGGAAGTGGAACATAGCACTGGACACAGTTTGGGTTTGGCTGGAACACATAGATTGATTTGTTTCCTTTCTCATCATCTTAGATATGCCTTCTCACTGTAACCACTCCATTCTGTGTACTCAACTCCTCTGCCTCTTTCTTCACTCCTACCTACACAGCAAAGCTCCAACTCCACATCTAGCTCTCCACCTGTTCTGTGTCTGTAGCTGCAGAAGATGGATGTATCTATAGGAGAAACTGTGCCAACTACTTTCACTTTTTAGGACACTGTACCTCAAGTAAAAATTCCAGGCAGTTGAGCACACATACATTATTTAGCTTATCCACATGCTCATCTTCCTAGAAATGGTTTTTAGACCCACTCTTCAAATCTCAAATACTTGTTATCTCCCCCACCCCCACTTATCTTTCAGTTGCAGACCATGTTTAAGGAAAGTAGCATTATTTAGAAGAGAAGTCGCATATGCTCCCATGACCAATTTACCGGCCACTCTTTGTGCCTATATACTTTGTCTTTTTCCCACTATTCTATAGGCATACTCATGCTCCAGTTAGGGTTAAGTATACTAAATACTATTATTTACACTAAATGTACACTAAATATTATTCCTTCTCCCCCATTTATATCTCTATTGCTCTGATTCTTCACACTTTAATTTTTCTTTCTACTTAAGTCACTTAAATACTTTCCATTTTAATCATCTAAAAGATCCTTTTTCTTTCCCCCCTAGGCTACTATCGTATGGCAGCAGAATGTGTTGGAAGTATAGCCTCTCTGTCTTTATTTCTTTAACTCTGCTTTTTCTTGAACTCATGAGTCCAGCAAAAGCTTTACCAACCATAATCAATCTGCAAACTGTCCTTGTTAGGGAACGAACATCAAGGTAAACTCTCTGTTGTCTCTTCCAGCCTTGGCCCTGTAGGCTACTTCCTCTCCCCCAAAACTCTTTCATCACAAGGCTTCTTGACATTACATCATCCCCTAACCCAAAATAACACATCCATAAAACATGTAGGCTGAAATGCCCTCCAATTCAGTTTCTAATTGGACTTGTCCAACTTTTCCTGTGTGCATGTTATATGTGTATATGCACTTTTGTGTGCAGGTGTGTATGCATAGAGATCAGAGGCTGGCTAGCAAGCAAGCTCTAGGGATCCTGATTCTGCACCATGTCCCCACAACCTATACCTTGCTCTAGGGTTACAGACATGTGTGGCCATGCTCAGCTTTTTATGTGAGTGTCAAGATCTGAACCCAGGACCTCAAGCTTAAGCTTCAGGAGATCTTCCTCACTGAGCTATCTGTCCAGCCCTTCAAGGTCTTCTCTCTCTCTCTCTCTCTCTCTCTCTCTCTCTCTCTCTCTCTCTCTCTCTCTCAATATATATACATATATATATATATATCAAAAAGGCCAGTTATTTTTAAAAACATAAAATATTAATAAATCTTAATTACTCTTATCAAAACTTTCCCAAATCTAGGTTGATACTTCAATCAGCAACGTGCTCATCAAATAAGCCTGAGATCTGAATTCAGTCCTTGAGATACAAGCTTAATAAAACAAAAACAAACAAACAAAAAACATGGAGTGTTGGGCATGCTTATGTTCCCCCAGCCTCAACCTCCACTCCTACTAGGGAAATCAAGACAAAAGGATCCCTGCAGTTCTCTGGTCAGTCAGCCTAATCTACTCAGCAAATTCCAAGTCAGTTGGTAGCCTCCGTCAAAAGGTCAGGTGGATAGGAAGTGAGGAAGCACAGCTTCCTTGCTGTGCAGAGGGTATCCTCTGGCTCCACATACAGGAACACCTGCATAGACACCTGCACACTTGTGCAACTGAGCTTCCACAGTAGCAGAGAGTACTAGAAGATGTCAAAGGTGGGATGACATCAACAGTTCTTTCTATCCAGCTATGACACCTATGAACCATAACACTGAACGGCATGGCGAGACAGCCAAAAAGGTACAGTAGTGGTATTCATATCTTGGTGATAACCAAATACTATCAAATTGGAAACAAGACTCAACAAGAGAAAAATCATGTCTGGTACTAGAAACCTAGGCAACTACCCATGGCTCTCAGAAGAGAGCCTACTACTGCTACTTGACTAGACTAGCATAATTCCTAACAAAATTCTAAAACAAATCCTTACATTCACAGTTAAATGTAACTCTCACTCCTCACCAAAAAAGCTTCTCTTTACAGCAAATGGAGACCAGTATAGAAAGCCACAATTGGATACAATGCAGGCCCAATGGATACATCTACAATACAACTCTTCTGCCTAAGGCTCCAGGAACATCAGGGAAGAGGGGGCAGAAAGACTATAAAAGTCACAGGACCAGGAAATTTCCCGGGGGATTGTGTCTCCTAGAAATGACAGAGCAGCTTCATCCAATATTTCAACAATAGGGGTGTCTAAACAAGAACAGTATCAAGAGGCATGATAATGTGGCAGGGGAAAACCTGACAGAGTCCTACCCTTAAATAAAAGAACCAAAGATTGGGCTGGAGAGATGGCTCAGTGGTTAAGAGTACTGGCTGCTCTTCCAGAAGACCTGGGTTCAATTCCCAGCACCCACATGGCAGCTCACAACTGTCTGTAACTCCAGTTCCAGGGGATCTGATGCCTTCACACCAATGCACATAAAGTTAAATTATAAAAAAAAAAGAATGAAAGATTGAGGAGAGAGGGAGAATTAGCCTCTCCTAGGAGTGACCACCCCTAACTGGGTTATCCAGTACAAAGTGGTCAGTCCTGAAATCATAAACACATAAACAACAAAAAAACCTGAGATTATATTTATATAATATATACATCTATATCTATATATGAGTAACAATAATCAAAGAAAAAGGAGCCATCAATTTGAGGGAGACACTGTGAGAACATGGGAAAACCTAAAGAGATAGAACATAGGAGGGAGGATGGGAAGGGGGGAAATGATGTACATGTGATCTTTAAGTATATCTTTTCCCCAGTTTGAGAAGGAGGAAATAATTCACTTTGTACTCTTTTTAGAAAATCAAATTTCATATGTTTAAATATATATTTAATATAAATGTATTTTATATATCAAATATGTGTTAAATATATATTGATATATAGTTAATATATTATAAATTATCAATAAATATATAAGTATATGCAAATATAAGTATACCAATATAATATAAATTATATATCAAATATATAAAGTTATGACATTTGATTTTACATATACATATAATATATATATATTATATCTCTATATATCTCCCTGGACAGTACACAAACACACATGTAAGTAAACTAAAGAAAATTTAAAACCTTAAGGACTAGAGAGAAAGCTTAGGGGGCAAAGCTTGCTGTGCAAACACGAGGACCTGAGTCAGCAGCCCAGCACCGATGTAAAAGCAAAGTTTCGGTATGGCAGCACGTGGCTAGAGCTCCAGCACTGGGGACAGGGATGGGTAGGTCCCAGCATCCCCTGGCTAGACAGTCCAGGTGAAAACAATGAGCTCTAGTTTTATTGAGAGATTGTCAAACAACCAAACAAAAACAAAAACCCAAGGTGTAGATCAATAGAAAAGGTAACCGAAGTTGACTCTGACCTCCACATGCACACAGGTAACTGCGCTCACACCTATGTGCATGCACATCACACACACACTTGTTTTTTATCACACAAGGGTGAAACGTAACTTCCATGCCATAGCTCACAAAGTCCTGACATCACTCTCACCACAGCCATCACACTGTCTTGTTTCCAGTGTGGTTCCTCTTCCTCAAACTCATCAGAAACATTACTGTCTCAGAACTCTGCATGCTGCTCCTTAGGCAATGGTATTCTTTCACCAGGAATGTTCATGTTCTCAACTAAATTAAAGAACCTTTAGCAATAACCTCTATTGTTTGTTATCTCCTTAATCTGTTTATTTTCTTGCATAACAGCACATATTGATGTGTAGTTCCCAATAAAACAAAATTTCTGTTTAGAATTATGCCTGGAATATGGCACACACTTATTAATGTGTTAAATGAGCAAATGAAAACAATAACACTTATTATAAAAGTTATTGTTGTTGTTTAATTTTTATCTTTTGGGGGGCCCGCCATCCAGCTCCCAAATAAATCACACACGGAGGCTTATTTTTAGTTATGAATGCCTAGCCTTAACCTGGCTTATTTCTTGCCAGTTTTCCTTAACTGAACTTAGCCCATCTACCTTTTGCCTCTGGGCTTTTCCCATTCTCTTACTTCTGTAAATTTTACTCTTAGTCTGTGGTTTGCTGTATAGTTGGGTGGCTAGCCCCTGGAGTCCTCCTCCTTCTCTGGCTACTTCTTCTTCCCTCCCAGATTTCTCCTTCTATGTATTCTCTCTGCCTGCCAGCCCTGCCTATCCTTTCTCTTGCCTTGCTATTGGCCAGTTCTTTATTAGACCATCAGGTATTTTACACAGGCACAGTAACACAGTGTCACAGAGTTAAACAAATGCAACATAAACAAAAGTAGCACACCTCAAAATAATATTCTACAACAGGTTATTACACAATATACATTTAACAAAGTGCTTCACACTAAAATCACTCATTTAGTCCTTAGACTAAAATTATGACACAATTAGAAGGGATACGATTTTATTTTCTCTATTTCAAGTAATAGAAGAACAGTCAAAACCTTGACTGAGTAAGAAGGACCAAATTTAAAACCAGATGTTGACTGTAGAGCTTATACTCTTGGTTGTCTCTGTTAGAGCTTTGGGAATGAATTTCACCTGTGGAAATATGCTCATATTCTTCTTTTCATAGCATCAAAAAAGGGGAGGAGGAGGAAGAAGAAGGAGGAAAAAGGAAGACTCACAGACCTCCCAAAAAAAGGCACTTTTTCACTTTTTTACCTGTCATTCCTGACAGCTGTACCTGTCACACAGAATGCCTTTATATTTTGGCACTAATGAAAAGCAATGATTTGAGTGGTAAGTATACATGTAGATATATAAGTGCAATTAAAAAAATCAATCCATCTATGGAACTAAATATGGAGCCTAGGGTGGCCTTAAATTCATTCATGGTGTTCCTGGTGCTGTACTTACATGTGCCACCACACCTAGTTCCTGATTCAGACTTTTTCTTGTTTAATTTTCCTGGTTAAATTTTTAATGGAGTTGAGCAGAAAACGGGCATCTTTATCTTGAAGGGTTACTGATGGAAAAGCCTCAGGTGGGCTGAGAAACTACAAACAGGAAAGTTGACTTGACAGATAACCTTTGTGCACAGTGAGGATATAGGAGGCTTCAGAGAAGACCAATAAACCAACCTCCACTTGATCCACCACTTTGAGGCTGGAGGGAACTGACCTGCAGATGCAACCTTCCATCCTAAAGACCTCCTTTCTGCCCGATAAAACCCACTTGCTCAGTCTCCCTTCCTCAGAGATTGGCCCTTCAGTTGTTCTGATTAAAGGAATAATTCTGCTTTGCTTTCCTTCATTTCCACATCACCTCCATCAATCCCGATCTAACAATCTCGACTTTAGGGGAAAAGCTTGCAACCTTCCACCAGTTTTGGTTTGATGATGATGATGATGATGATGATAGTGATGATGATGATAGTGATGATTTGCTTATTTTGGTTTTCCATGCATTTTTTTGTTTTTTGTTTGTTTGTTTGTTTTTTGTTTTTCAAGGCAGGGTTTCTTAGTGTAGTTTTGGTGACTGTCCTGGATCTCGCTCTGTAGACCAGGCTGGCTTTGAACTCATAGAGACCCACCTGGCTCTGCCTCCTAAGTGCTGGGATTAAAGGCATGCACCACCACTGCCCGGCTCCATGCATTTTTAAAATAATTTTTTCATACAATATTTTGATGATATTTTCCTCTCCCCTAACCCCTCCCAGATCCTTCCCACCTCCCTATCCACCCAATTTTTGTTCTCTCTCTCTCTTTCAAAAAACAAAACAAAGAAAAAAACAACAAAAAACTCCACAAAAACAACAATCAAAACAAACAAGCAAAAGACTAATAAAAAATGCCAAGACAAAACTAAATCTCTCTCTCTCTCTCTCTCTCTCTCTCTCTCTCTCTCTCTCTCTCTCTCTCTCTCTCACTCACACACACACACACACACACACACACACACACACACACACAAATTGAAGTCATGTTGTGTTAGCCACCTACTGGGCACAGGGCCTGCCCTGGAGTGTGGTTGATATACCCAATGACACTCCACTGGAGAAAACCAGCTGTCCCCTTGCCAACAGGTATCAACTGCAAACAGCTTGGTTAGGGGTGGGTCTCCCTGTCCACTTCCCCCTTCAGTGCTTCTAAGACTTAAAGTTGACCTGTAAGGCCCACTTGCCCAAGGACCAGGTAACTTCCTGGAAAGCTGGGAATTGTATTCTTGGAAAATAACAGCCACACATGGGAAAAATATGGTGGCCATACAGGTTTGTCCTTAAAAAGCCCTACAACATGAGGCTTGGGGCCACTCACCTGGGAATTTCAGGGAGTGATCCTGACCAAAGCACATCCTGGTCAGTATTTAATTAATGATTGCTTCAAATTTGGCTCAAATTTGTGGAACTGATTTTTCTCTGGTGAATCCCAGGATTAACACTGGGACACAGTCTGGCTTGAACTTGTTTTTCTGCTAGAATAACATAGCAGTGACATACTGGTATACCATAGATCAGTGCCTCTCTCGACCCACCTCAGAGAAAGAAGCTTCTTCTTGCAGCAGATGGGAATTAAGACACAGAGCCACAACTGGACATGACAGAGGGTGAGAGGCTCTGGAGCTGTCAGTCTAAATGGGATGTCTTCATCAAAGCCCTCCCCCTCAGGGCTTGGAGATCTATGTGGAAGGGTTGGTGGGAAGACTGTAAGAGCCAGAGAGAACGGCTGACTCCAAGGAGACAGTGTTTTCCAGACACACGGGACTGATGTTCACATGAACTTGCAGAGGCTGTGGCAGTAGGAAAGAGCTGCACAAGACAAGCTATTTTCAATGTTCCACATCCCTTCTCCCTATACTGCTCGTACAGGCTACACTTTATATGTCATTTCTATTCCGACACTACAGAAGAGGAATGCCCCAAATGACATCTTCAATTTTGTAAAAGGCCCAATTATACTATTTTCCGGTGCACATAAATGCCATTCACATATCTATCAGAGATCCTTAAGGGTCCTATACCTAATGAAAGACACTCTACAAAAAGAATTAGACCCTAACTAGAACTGTTGCAATATATTTGATTATACTGTGTAAAGATAGACACTATGACTGGTCTAATAAAAAGCTGAATGGCCAATAGGTAAGCAGGATTTTCAGGGCAAAGAGGATGCTGGGAAGAAGAAGGGTGGAGACACCATGAGACACGAGGAGACATGGAGGGAGTAGGAAAGCAGATAGAGAGTATGTAGACGAGGTAAACCAGCCTCAGGACAACACATAGATTAATAAACATGGGTTAATTTAAATTACAAGAGCTAGTTAGAAATAAGCCTAAGCTATTGGCCAAGCTTTCATAATGAACAATGTCTCTGTGTCATGATTTGGGAGTTGACTGGCGGGACAGAGAAAGTCTAACTACACAGAACTACCAAGAACCTTACCTTATTAGGCAGGTGTGGTGATGCACACCTGTAATAGCAGTACTTAGAAGGCTGATAAGAGGGCTGACATGAATGAGGTCACCCTGGGCTATACTGTGAGTATACTGGGATAGAGTAATAACCGCCCCCCAAAGAATCATATTTCTAAAACAGACAATACATTTACATAAAACAGTTGTTTTAAATCAAAGTGGGAAGGAACTGTATAACAAGTGAGGAGTGACAGGGCTCAGGAACTTGAAAGTGTATAAAAGACTTCAACCTCCAAAGATCAGTTCATGAAAATCACAGTATATTTCTGAGGAAGTCTTAGTTATTAGAAATCCTTATCAAGTAGGATTCTGAGAAAATGCGGACAATAGGAGTAGAATTTTAGATTATCTGACTCACCTTATAAAAATAGAAAAATTCACTAAGAAAACAAAACCCATCAAAAAAATTTACAACAAACAAAGTAACAAGGAATGCCCATAAGTCTCAGATAAAGCAGGTGAGGACAAACATCACCACATCCACAGGAATCCTGGTCTCTCCAAAGGAATGAAGCCGCCCAGTGAGGAGCGCAACAGATCACCTGAGGTCAGTATCTGGGAGGGAGAGGGTGACTATCTCACCTGCAGGTGAGTGAACGGTACCGGCATTGTGAAGGTCAGTTTGGAGGACAGGCCCTACATGGTCTCAAATCTCAGCCACCATGGCTTCCCACAAGGGGCAGGCCTTCGTGCATCACTCTGACAACAACAATTAGCAGCCTAGGTGAGAGAAGAACAGGGAAACAACCAGGAATCTGGAGAAGCAAGCCAGTGTATTTTCCAACACATAGCAACAGCTACGCTCAATCACAACTCCTTCTAAACAGCTTTATAAAACTTACCTAATGCAAAAATAAAAACAAAACAGTAGAAGTGCCAAAGTTTCTAGGACAGAGACTAAAAACAATGCAATCCTAAACAAACCAACAAAAATAGTAAAGACCAACTAGGGGGTCACACCTATAATCACAGCACTGGGAGGCTGAAGCTAGAGTAATGCCAGGAGTCTGAGGTTGCCTGTGTGAAATAGTGACTTCCAGGCCAGTTTTCACTACAAAGTAAGACCTTATCTCCAAAAATTAAAAAAAAGAAAAGAAAAGAAAAACCTTAGTGGATACCAAGATGTAACCTCTTAAACTTTCTGGCTCCAAAGAAAAAGAAAACTGCCATTTAGAGGAGGAGACAAACAAACAAACAAAGAGATCAAGTATCTTCCCAGAGAAGATGACCATCAGCCTTTTAGACAACAACATTTTACACCACAAAACAATGAACGTGTTCATTAATCTCAAAAACACAACTGATGGAAGGTAAAACTAACTTCCAAGTAAAAAGAGCACAAATGAGCTACTATCAGTATTTAAAAACCTCAAAAACTTATTCTCATATGCACTTTCTAAGGAATTTACTAAAGAAAATGTCTCAAGGCATAGTGAGGAGACTCAGCCAGTAGAAGGAACCTGCCTCTGAGCATGATGACCTGGACTTAGCTACCCAGGACCCATATGATAGGAGAGAACAAACTCCTCCAAGTTGCCCTCTGGTCTCCTTACGTACATGCCCTAACACACACACACACATACACACATACACACACACACACACACACACACACACACACACACACACTCGATCACAATAAATAAATGTAATTAAAATTTTAACGTGGAAAGCCATTAAAAAAAGTAATTACCACTGATTGGGTTTGGGGTGTGGCTCTGTTAGTATATGCACTTAGCCCTGAGCAAGGCCCTAGGTTTCTATACTCAGAATTATACCTCTAAAAGGAGCCAGTATTTAAAAATCTCTGCAACAGACTTCAAAAACAGATTCAGTGGACATAAACGAAATGTAACTGAGTCAGACATCATCTTGAATTTGTCATGGGAAGGCCAGCAATGAGGACACAGAGGCTTATCAAACTTTTCTGTCTACTATTGTGTTTGTTGTAAATTCACAATAACCAGTCATAAAAATAACAAGGTGCTTTACTAAGAGAAGTGAGAAGTGTACACTGATCCAATCACCTTTCTTGACTGACTCTCGTGTATCATGGCAAAAGGTAACTGCTAACTACAGAGCACCACAGAACCTGCACACTGAATAACTGTGTGAAAAAACTGCATACAGTGGCTGGTTTGGTAAGGTTCAAATGGCTTTCACTTAATCCCAAGGCCAAGCACTGAGAGGAGGCTTCTCTGAGCACCCACCCACTAGCTGGCAGGCTGCAGCTTTGCTCTCCCTAGTCTAGGTTCAGAATCCAGTACACCTGCGTAGTGCTAGGGCCAAAGTGGGCCCCCAATATGGCAGTGCTGGTGACAATGTCCTAAACAGAAGGACTCTGACCAGATCAACAGCAGGTCATTGGGTAAACAGAAACCTAAACTCAGCATTGCTCAGGAATCTCACAAGGCAGGTTTCTGCTTACCAGGAAAGGCACTACTTTCCTTCTCCCCTAGTGGTCAACTACCTCCTGCAAGGGCACCCAGTTCCTGATTAACATAAACAGCCTACAACAGAGCAAAGCCCCATGCTAAACACCAGGCTGTTCTGCACCTCTCCTCCTGCCACCACCTGTCCCCTTAAAAATGACAAGGCTCTCCTCTGCACACACACCCCCAAAGGCAGCCTGGCAGTTTGATTTCCCAAATAAACGTTTCTTCCTGTCCACAGAGTGGTCCAATGTGATGGCTTCACTGCTCCCTGGCCCACAAGCAGTGTTGGAGCACCTGAGTGCCAGAAGGCAGCACTCTGCACTTCCTCCTCCTCGGCAGTGGTCCATCCCATGAGATTGGGGGTTTAAGTACGTTTTTCTCCCTGCTTACTGGCTATTCTCATTATGATGTAAGCTCTGTACTGAATCCTAGAACAGAACTGATGATGAAGATCCTTTTTAAAAATCATACTTCAACACCACTTCCCTACACCCATTGTTCAGTAATGGCTAAAATTAGGTAAATCAGGCTGGGTGTGGTGGTACACACCTTTAAGACTAAAACTAAGGACACAGACACAGGTGGATTTCTACACAGCAAGTTCCAGGCCAGCCAGGGCTACATAGTAAGACCCTGTTTTCAAAAAAAATTAAAAGAAAATTTGAAAAACACAGCACTCTTCCTTCCTCTTACATCAAGTCATCTACAGCTCTGACTAGTATAAATGAGAGCAAACAACAACGATGCTGTTTAGGTACTGGAAGTCCTGTCTCTGTTCCACAGACTGACATTGCTAACGTTCACCTTGCTAAACAAGCTCTACAGTCCTGTCTATTTAATGTTTAATAAATGCCCAGTTTTAAAAAGTTTCTTTAAATAATTTTACTTTGATAGAATTAACATAAGAAAATGAAGGTACAAATGATTCCACCTCAGTAAATACGTAAGAACACAGAAGTAGACAATTAATACAATCATGGCATATATGTTAGGGCAATGCAACACATCATAGGATTAATTTTTTAAAAACTAACATTTCTAAAATTTCCATTATACAATCTTAAATAAAAGTTTCAGGGTTCAAATCTGTGTAACACATAGAAAATATGTTTAGTTAAGATTTATATATTAGTATATAAATGATGAATATAAGCAGATCAAAATGTTAACAGTAGGCATTACTTTTTTCTACTTTGATCATTTTCTATTAATACATATTAGTATATTCATAATGATTAAAATTAATTAAATTAAAGAAATGCGAAGAAAAGCAGGCTCTTCAAAGAAAGTCAATTTACACAGGGTTACAGTTACTGCAGGATGATTTCCTCCAGGGAAGAATAAGTATTACCAAGTAAGAAACACTCACCTTCTAGCTACTCAGAATTCTAATTACTGTAGCATGGGTACAAGTAAGATACAGTCACAATCTGAAGCAATGAAAACCAGCTCTCATCCTAAAGCAGCTCTAGATCTCCTTCTTTCTTAACAGAATTTTTTAAATGCAAATCTTAGCCTTATGGAAGTCCAGTCCTCAGAACTTATCCACAACAGCATTTCGGATTGTTGACTCTAAGTAAGCACTAATACGAGTCACTCTTTTCTACTCCTGTCTATGATGAGTAGAAAGAAGTCAAGTATAGAGCTCTCCATCAAATCCGCAACTCAGTACAGGGATGTCTCCTGCATGCACTTACTTGGGTAGTAAACTGAAGAGGCTGGCTGGAGAGATGACTCAGAGGTTTAGAGCACTGGCTACTCTTCCAGAGGTCCTGAGTTCAATTCCCAGAAACAACATGGTGGCACACACCATCTATAATGAGATCTAGTACCCTCTTCAGCCATGCACGTATACATGTAGGCAGAACAATGTATACATAATAATAAATAAATAAATCTTTTTTAAAAAGTAAACTGAAGAGATCAAATGATAAATCTGGAATTCCCTAATGTTTTAAATATCAATCTGAAAAGTGCAAAAGCTAACTAACGATAGCTAATTCTATACACATACATTAAGTCTAGTTTTTAAGTCACAACTCAAGTCTTAACTAAATATTGCTATAACATGAAGTACAAATGGTGTATAGAAAGACACTAATACCTATACAGACATCTTGTCAAAGATTGTACCTTATTAATCTTTTAATTACCTTTTCCTGCATATAAGACTATAGCCTCTCTAGCATAATTTACTGTATTAAATGAAATAACTGATCCTACAGTTTATGATTCTGATATTTTGTCAGACTCCTCCTAATGGCTCCATGTTCCTTATTTTACAAAAAAAAAAAGAGAGAGAGAGAGAGACACACAAAAACTGAGCTATATAGACAAAAGTCATGATCTGTGGGAAATAATGTTCTAAAACAAAGTAAGTATGAAAATATAAATGATAAAATACAGAACTTTGAACTGTCAATAGTATGGCTTTTCAAGTAAACACATTTCCTAAAATATGGCACATCAAAGTAAATGATCCATTTCACATCCATAATATCTTAAAATACCAAACTGAATTTTTAAGAATGCTAATTGTTACAGATCCTTTAAAATTATTTAAATGTCTTCTTTGAAAAAAAAATCACCTTTTCTTAGCCTGGCATAGAGGCCTACACCTTTACTACACCAGCACTCGGGAGGTAGAAGAGGTGGCGGGGGTTGGGGGGTTGGGGGTGGGTTGTCCCTGTGAGTTAAAGGCTAGCCAGGCCTACATAATGAGTTCCAGGACAGCCAGAACTACATAGTGAGATTTGTCTCAAAAAAAAAGAAAGAAAGAAAACAAAATCATTATAATAATGTATTTTTATTTTTGAAAACCTAAAGTCTTCTTCTAAAAATGAAATAAATCTAATGTTATGTTTCAATTAAGTTCTCCAGATCCAAGGTTCAAGTTCAATATGAGGATGGTGCTGGATCCTAATCTGCACAGGCAGGAAATTAATATGTTTTACCTTAAAAATATTTTTCTCTCAACTTTATCCTGTAACTTCCAAAACAAGTTCAGAATCTAAAATTCAATATTTCTTTATTCAAGAATAAAATTTTTTTTCTTACATTACTAAAATTAGATATTCCACTCTTAAGTTTGCCCCCCCCCCCCCCCGCAAAAAAAATCAGATTTTTAGGGTACTTTTGCAACACTCCCTCATTGTCTTCTTATCCAAAGTAAGGAATGGAAGGCAAAGGAATTGGAACCTGCATTTATTGTGTTCTCAGGATGACAAAGCAAAAGCAACTGGAAAAGTCAGAGGTAAAAACGATAAGGGAAGGAGGAAGAGATGATGGTGTGCAGAAAGGGAAGAAGAGGAAGAGGAGGAAGAAAGTCAGGAGGAAAACAGGAAGAGAGGGCAGAGAAAATAACATCCATTTGAAACATGGCATTTTTAGACAGGTCAATATTTCAAACTGTGTTCACAGATATAGGACACTGAAAATAATACATATGTAAGCTTTAGTTCAAATCACTAACATTTAACTCAACACCTACTATGTGTCAAGAACTTGGGCTAGCTGCTTCTGTTAAAGAGGAACAATTTTCTGGATATCAGAATTTTAGCTAGAATTTAAAAATATCAATAACAAACTCTTCTTTTGATTGACCTCATTCCTTATAAACTGAGCTGGTCTGCAACAAACAGTTTGGAGAAACTCTTTAAAGTTGAATCACAATTACTGATGGCTTTTTGTTGTCTGTACAAATAAACTATTCCTAGGTACCAACCTAACAGTATCCAAAATGAAGGCACCACACAGAGAAGTTAATAATTCACACTAAACTGGGGGTGTTGAGAGATTAAAGAAATTGTAATATATATCAGGTGGCTTCATATGACACCACTTGCCATTGTTCTCTGGTGAGGGCCTAACGCAGTGTACAAGCAAATTCTTAAAAATACATCAAGAAATAACAAGGTTTAAGAGTTTCATTATATTTATGGTTTATAAATTTGTCAAACAGTAAATTTGAGAAAGTGTGAAATGCAGTATCCTCTGTCAAAGGGTGCCCTTAGTGACAGCATCCTTTGAAAAATGAAATTAAATATATATGACACTGACAAGTTTAAACTAGAGGGGGCATTTTAATTATACAAAAGGCTCAACTCTGTTAAGGTCCCTTACTTCAGATGTAGACTACAGTAGAGGTTTTATCAATTACAATCTATGTATTATATTGTTTAAAGTGACAGATGAGAAAAATGAAGCTAATGAAATACAGTGAAACAGACACCAAGTAAAAGAGAAAAAGCCATCCCCTGATAAGTATTATAGCCCACCATCTGTCCCCCTGCCACTCAGTGACAATTACAAATTCTCCATCAGTTTTCTAGTAGGTGAAGATGATGAATGAGGCAAGGGCTTCCTGTGCAGATCCTGACATTCTTTCTGATCTAATCTGAGGCTTAACAGATGACTCAGAGAGAGGCTCAGAGTTCAACAACCTCATCACTAGATCACCATGTGGAGACTGCTGGGGTCTAAGCTCTGTTCTGCAGTGAGAAATTGTTTGATTGTAATGATCCAAGTCTCACAAAGAAGCAAAGAGGGTTTTCTCAGAATGCTCAGATCTAGCAAATTGGATTATTGTTAGCATCACCCTCAGACATCATTTCAATAACAGAGTAACAATGATACTACATATCAAAAAAAGTATCACCCTGGAGATTCAAAATCAAAGGGGAGGTAATGATCAGAGATAGTACTGCTCCATCTCCAGTCTTATCCAGTCATGATGACAAGGCTGTGGGGAAGCCAGCAGCTTCCCATCAGCAGCAATAGAACAAATATTCTCCTTAAATAAGGTACATGCAAATATAAGATACAAAGGTAAAAAGAAAATTAGGGAATGGTTATATTAATACGAGGCAAGGGAGATTTTTCACAGCAAAATATATGACCAAGGATACAGGGGTAATTTACACTAATAAAGGAGTCAATCAAGAAGACATACTAGTTTTTGGTATTTATATAAATATCTAACCACACAAGTTTATAATACATGAAACAAAAGTTGATTAAACTGTCAAAGAAATTGATAAATCTACAACTAGAACCAGAAACTTCAAAACCCCTTTCTAAAAACTGGGAAAACAGAGACAGAAACCAGCAGATGCACAGATGAGGAGCCAGCTGAAATGATGGGTGTGCTTACTGTCTTGACCATAATGATGGGTTCAAGAGTATGACCATATACCTACCAAGTTATCGAACTATAATTAAAGCACAATAAAACACATGACAGTCATACACTGAGCTCTTAAAAAAGAAAAAAATTCCAAACACATGCTTTTATTTATTTATTTGTTTAACTGAAAGAATTTTTTGTTAATTTTGTATACAAAGATGCACACTGTAATGAAACAAGGAATTGTGAAATACACTACAATACCATAAAGTACTGAATACTTTATAAGAACAAAACATGGGAGCAAGCTATTTGAGAGAGTCACCTAAAAATCAAATGAACAAATATAAAAAGTATTAGGACTAAGGGTGGGCTACATCTACAAATCAAGTAGAGAATTAAACAATACAAGAATACTAGTAGCTGTAAGAAATTAATTTTATTTTATTTTGTTTTTGTTTTTGTTCTGTTTGTTTTGTTTATGAGCTGAGGATCGAACCCAGGGCCTTGCGCTTGCTAGGCAAGCGCTCTACCACTGAGCTAAATCCCCAACCCAAGAAATTAATTTTAAAGGTATAAAATAATTCCCTGGAACCAGTACAAAAAAGTCAAAGAGAAAGAAAATGTTTTTGTAGTTTTGTTCACTAAACTAAGAAGAAGTTTGAAAAAATCTTCCAGGGAATCAGACCCTCTTCTGATCTCTGTGGGCACCAGGCACATATGTGGTGCATGCATGTGGTACACACATACATAGATGTATGGAAAATATTCAACACATAAAAATACACAAGTACACAAATACACAGAACACATACACACAAACTTTGACTTTGAAATAAACTGTTTAAAAGAAAAGACATATAAAACTGAAGTCTCTGTAAACTTAGGGCTCTTTAGGTTTCTAATCCTGAATCTTTAGAAATATCTCCAAAAGTAAATTGCTTTTAAAATTATTAGATATATTTGATTTTATGAGTATGACTGTTCTACATGCATGTATGTGGACCACCTGTGTACCTGATGCATGCTGAGGTCAGAAGACATACTAGGTACTCTGTGACTGGAGTTACAGCTGGCTGAGAGCCACCATGGGGATGCTGAAAACTGAACTCAGATCCTCTGTAAGAGCAACATGTGCTCTTAACTGCTGATCCATCTCTTCAGCCCCCCAAAACTAAACTTTTAATTATTAAAAAATAATCAACACTATAAGTGACTCTAATTGTTAGTATTGATAATAAAACTAGAGGCTGGAGAGATGGCTCAGTAGGTAAAGATGCTTGGCCACTAAGCCTAAAACATGAGTACAATCCCCAGAAACCAAGTGCTAAAAGGAAACTCCCATAAGTTGTCTATTATTTACACACACACACACACACACACACACACACACACACACACACACACACACAAATCACATAATAATTAATTAAAATAAGTTCTCAAATTGACTTATTCATTAATCCTATTGAAGCACAAAATGAAAAAAAAGTGGAAGAACTTAATGATTTAGAGCAGCAGTTCTCAACCTGTGGTCTGCAATCCTTTTTGGGGTCAAATGACCCTTTCACAGGGGTCACCTAAGACCATCAGAAAACACAGATATATACATTACACCATAACAGTAACAAAATACAGTTATAAAGAAGCAACAAAAATTATTTTATGGTGGAGGTCACCACAAGAGGAAGAACTGTGTTAAAGGGTCACAGCATTAGGAAGGTTGAGAACCACTGACTTAAGAGTTTGTTCATTTGCTTTGTTTTTCTGTTGACATTTACACAATGTTCTCTTAACACTTTTGTAAGAGAGTAAAGGCTTCTGCTCCTACAAAGGAAAGGGAACGAGTGAGTCGTTATGGAGCTTCCTGTTTCCCAGATGGATCAAGATGCCACACTTCTTCCACATCAATGCCAGACACAACCTGAGCTCAACAATGAGCTCAGGTTGTATTTCACTTCACATAAGATGAAGTGACTTTTTATGCTTTTGCTGATATGAAATTTCCGTTTTACACATCCATCACTTAATTAGCATAATTTCTGGGGATAAAGTATGAATTTAGCATTTGAAAAATCGCGTTTGATTGCAAATATACAAGGAATGTTAGTGAATTTAAGATCCTTCATGAAGATCCTGCTCATACTTTTCAGGAGACAAATGAAATTAACTTTAATTTCCTTCATATTTGAGAAGGCAGCATAAAAAACAACTTGTCTAAGTCACATTTTTGAAATGCAAAGGATTTCACAAAGAAAGAATACACAGATTAACAATGGAAAAAGACAACCACCCACAGCTTTTAAACTTCATTCTCCTTACAAAAATAAATTCATCTTACACCAAAAATTATGTGCTTCATTAAATTTTGAGACAGGACAGTGAAAAAACCAAGCATAAAAACTAATGCCGTTTCTCTAACAATACATGTAAAATTTTTAACTTTAGAATATATTCATAAGTAGCACTCATTTTTATGTTAAAACATAACTATTTGAATTATAAAATCACCAAAATATCAAATACACATTAGTTCTTTTGTGAGAAGTCTTTTAAAATGCAAGAAAAATTCTCCAGTAAAATTAGATAAAAACACAAAACAATAAAGCTTTCTTACTCAGCAGTAACCTATTATGTTTAACAGTCTTAAAATAAAACATGTCAAAGGTCAAGAGTAAGTTATCCGAGATGTCAAGTACACTGGGTCAAAGGTACAGTTTTATTAGGTCAGAAGTGATATAAATAAAATCTTATATGCCAAAGAAGGGTAATAGACATGGTGTATATAATGTAAAGACATCATAGGCGACAAGTAATAAGTTTAAGTAGAACAAGTGTATTTACTATAGATACCTTCACTGATTAAAAATGAAACTTCCATGTGAATAATATAAAATAGCCTCTCTATAATATAGCACAAATGCTGTATTTCTAACATTGTTTTTCAGGAAGAAGGAGCTTTCACTAAGAATAGTTACATGGATTAAGTAAGAAGTTGAAAATTTTCATTATTTGCAACTGACGAGAGTACACAAAATGAACACGTTAAATAAACCTCAATCCACAATGACTAAATAAAAGACCACTACAACTACAAAATGTACACATTGCTACACAGTTTTTTTTATTTTTATTTTTTTATTTTGCAATACAATTCAGTTCTACATATCAGCCACAGATTCCCTTGTTCTCCCCTCTCCTTCCCCCCTCACCTTCCCCCCAGCCCACCCCCCATTCCCACCTCTTCCAGGGCAAAGCCTCCCCCGAGGACTGAGATCAACCTGGTAGACTCAGTCCAGGCAGGTCCAGTCCCCTCCTCCCAGGCCTAGCCACTCGACCCTGCATAGGCCCCAGGTTTCAAACAGCCAACTCATAAATGGGCACAGGACCCGGTCCCACTGCCTGGATGCCTCCCAAACAGATCAAGCCAATCAACTGTCTCACCCATTCAGAGGGCCTGATCCAGTTGGGGACCCCTCAGCCATTGGTTCATAGTTCATGTGTTTCCATTTGTTTGGCTTTGTCCCTGTGCTTTATCCAACCTTGGTCTCAACAATTCTCGCTCATATAAACCCTCCCCTTTCTCGATAACTGGACTCCCAGAGCTCCACCTGGGACCTAGCCATGGATCTCTGCATCCAGATCCCTCAGTCGTTGGATGGGGTTTCTAGCACGACAATTAGGGTGTTTGGCCATCCCATCACCAGAGTAGGTCAGTTCGGGCTGTCTCTCGACCATTGCCAGCAAGCAGTCTGTTGTGGGGGTATCTTTGTGGATTTCTGTGGGCCTCTCTAGCACTTTGCTTCTTCCTAGTCTCATGTGGTCTTCATTTACCATGGTCTCCTATTCCTTGTTCTCCCTCTCTGTTGTTGATCCAGCTGGGATCTCCCGCTTCCCCAAGCTCTCTTTCCCTCGACCCTCGCCCTTCATTACCCCCACTCATGTCCAGGCTGTTCATGTAGATCTCTTCCATTTCTCCGTCAATAGGTGATCCCCGTGTCTTTCTTGGGGTCCTGTTTTCCAGGTAGCCTCCCTGGTGATGTGAGTAGCAGTCCAGTCATCCTTGTTCCACATCTAGTATCCTCCTATGAGTGAGTACATACCATGTTTGTCTTTATGAGTCTGGGTTACCTCACTCAGGATGATTTTTTCTAGATCCATCCATTTGCCTGCAAACCTCATGATGTCATTGTTTTTCTCTGCTGAGTAGTATTCCATTGTGTATATGTACCACATTTTATTTATCCATTCTTCAGTTGAAGGGTATCTAGGTTGTTTCCAGGTTCTGGCTATTACAAACAATGCTGATATGAACATAGCTGAACAAGTGCTCTTGTGGTATGATTGAGCATTCCTTGGGTATATGCCCAAGAGTGGTATAGCTGGATCTTGGGAGAGATGGATTCCCAATTTTCTAAGAAAGCGCCATATTGATTTCCAAAGTGGTTGTACAAGCTCGCATTCCTACCAGCAGTGGAGGAGAGTTCCCTTAGCTCCACATCCTCTCCAGCATAAGGTGTCTTCAGTGTTTTTGATCTTAGCCATTCTGACAGGCGTAAGGTGGTATCTCAGAGTTGTTTTGATTTGCATTTCCCTGATGATTAGGGATGTTGAGCAATTCCTTAAATGTCTTTCAGCCATTTGAGATTCCTCTGTTGAGAATTCTCTGTTTAGTTCTATAGCCCATTTCTTAATTGGACTGTTGGGCATTTTGATGTCTAATTTCTTGAGTTCCTTATATATTCTAGATATGAGTCCTCTGTCAGATGTGGGGTTGGTGAAGACCTTTTCCCATTCTGTAGGCTGTCGCTTTGCCTTGTTGACCGTATCCTTTGCTCTACAAAAGCTTCTCAGTTTCAAGAGGTCCCATTGATTGATTGTTTCTCTCAGTGTCTGTGCTACTGGTGTTATATTTAGGAAGTGATCTCCTATGCCAATGTGTTCAAGACTACTTCCTATTTTCTCTTCTAGCAGGTTCAGAGTAGCTGGATTTATGTTGAGGTCCTTGATCCACTTGGACTTAAGTTTTGTGCACGGTGATAGATATATCGATCTATTTGCAGCCTTCTACATGTTGATATCCAGTTATGCCAGCACCATTTGTTGAAGATGCTTTCTTTTTTCCATTGTGCACTTTTGGCTTCTTTGTCAAAAATTATATGTTCATAGGTGTGTGGATTAATGTCAGGGTCTTCAATTCGATTTCATTGGTCCACATGTCGGTTTTTATGCCAGTACCAAGCTGTTTTTATTACTGTAGCTCTATAGTAGAGCTTGAAGTCAGGGATCATGATGCCTCCAGAGGTTGTGTTATTGTACAGGATTCTTTTGGCTATCCTGGGTTTTTTGTTTTTCCATATGAAGTTGAGTATTACTCTTTCCAGGTCTGTGAAGAATTGTGTTGGTATTTTGATGGGGATTGCATTGAATCTGTAGATTGCTTTTGGTAAGATTGCCATTTTTACTATGTTAGTCCTGCCTATCCATGAGCATGGGAGATCTTTCCATTTTCTGAGATCTTCTTCAATTTCTTTTTTCAGGGACTTAAAGTTCTTGTCATATAGGTCCTTCACTTGCTTGGTTAGTGTTACCCCAAGGTATTTTATGTCATTTGTGGCTATTGTAAAGGGTGATGCATCTCTGGTTTCCTAAACCACATGATCATCTCACTAGATGCAGAAAAGGCATTTGACAAAATCCAACACCCCTTCATGATAAAGGTCTTGGAGCGATCAGGAATACAGGGAACATACCTAAACATAATAAAGGCAATTTACAGCAAGCCAACAGCCAACATCAAATTAAATGGAGAGAAACTCAAAGCAATTCCACTAAAATCAGGAACGAGGCAAGGCTGTCCGCTCTCCCCATACTTATTCAATATAGTACTTGAAGTTCTAGCCAGAGCAATAAGACAACATAAGAAGATTAAGGGGATACAAATTGGAAAGCAAGAAGTCAAGCTTTCCCTATTTGCAGATGACATGATAGTATACTTGAGTGACCCCAAAGATTCCACCAAGGAACTGATACAGCTTATAAACACCTTTAGCAACATAGCAGGATACAAGATCAACTAAAAAAAAAAAATCAGTAGCTACACACAGTTTTATCAGTCTATTTTTCTTTCCTTTTCATTTCTTTTCATTGAAATTAAGATAAAATTTATATCTAAGTTTATATAATAGCATACTACAAATTTTTTTTTCATTCTAGAGATAAAACTGAGGACCTATGGATGCCAGCAAGTATCCTCACCAAGCTGCATCTACTACCCTAGAAAACTTTTTAAGGTTTAATTTTAATTTACTTTAAAATAAATAATATATTCAGCTTTACAAGAGAATTTACTAATTTTTTTTTTAATGGAAAGCAGTACCCATCATTTAGGGGCAGTAATCCTCACTTAAAACAAATTCTATCTAGAAAAAAGGATAGAGGTCACTGGTTTATTTGGGTTTGTTGTTGTTGTTGTTGTTTGATACAGAGTCTCAGCCCCAGCTGGCCTTGAATTCTAGCTCCTCCTGCCTCTGCCTACCATCTGCTGGGATGCAGACATGTGCTACCATAGCGCACAGGTGACTACAGTTCTAAAATCAAATTCAAACAGAAATATTGTAAGAGACTTAAGTAAAAAAAAAATCATACCACCTTCTCTAGAAGTACTCATACAATCTGAGTAAAATCATAAATTATTTGAGGCAAACTAAATAGATAACCAGTTCCATATGCCACTTCAACTGTATTACAATTACATAGAATTTACAAAGAAGAAATTTAGAGGCACATTAAAATAATACCTTTAAAACTATGTATAATTTTTCACTTCAATTAAATTCAACTCAGTAAATGTTTATTAGAAATCTAAACTAAGTATCAACTATTACATCAAATATAAACTCATAGAAATTCAACACTGGAGACTTAATTCCAGCCACAATGAACTGGCTAGTACTAGATTCATATTCCAACTCCAAAGGCTACAAAAAATGCACAAAGCAAGCAAGTCAAGGTAGTAAGGAGCAGCCACACAGCCAGCATCTGTGACCAGGGCCTCAGGGACAAGGACAAGAAGCCCAGGAAGTGTGCTTCCACCCTCCCTGATTCCTCCTTAAGACATATGTCAGTCCCAGACTATGCTCAGGAGAATAGTGCAGGCTACAAATGAGAATTAATGAGCTGAAGAGACACAATTCAGAATTTAGACCTGGAAAAGGAAGAAGTCACAGAGAATGGAGTCCAATTACTTTTGTGCAATTTCTCTTTAATCATCAGTTCTATCCTGAAAATCATGAATAAACAGCCATTTCATTCCTTCGACTTACTTAGACAAAACTTGATTGAGAAAACAGCCACAGTGCTCACTTCGGCAGCACACATACTAAAATTGGAACGATACAGAGAAGATTAGCATGGCCCCTGTGCAAGGATGACACGCAAATTCGTGAAGCGTTCCATATTAAAAAAAAAAAAGAAGAAAGAAAAAAGAAAAAAGAAACCAGCCACAAAACTATTCACTTTCGGGCGGGCTGGGGGGAAGGTGAGGGGGGCGGGAGGGGGGAGAACAAGGGAATCTGTGGCTGATATGTAGAACTGAATTGTATTGCAAAATAAAAATTAAAAAAAAAAAAATTTTAAAAAAAAAAAAAAGAAATCTTTAGGTGTTTGCTAAGTTAAATATATGCTAATGGTAGCCCTGTATAAGTTTGTAAAATAGATCTATAGAGTTCCTTTAAGAAAATAAGCTTGCAAGAAATATCTAAGGTAG
Source organism: Peromyscus eremicus (assembly GCF_949786415.1). NCBI lineage: Eukaryota > Metazoa > Chordata > Mammalia > Rodentia > Cricetidae > Peromyscus > Peromyscus eremicus. Next base: position 50,179,384 of record NC_081422.1, read on the forward strand.
TCTAAGACGTGTAGTAATAAGCTTGTAAGAAGTAAAGATACTAATTGTAAATGTAAGTTTAAATAAGAAATATGATAAGTATATAAGAAATATATTTGCTAAAGTAGTTCTATAGTTTCCTTAAGGAGTATAAATAAGTAGATGTTAATACGTTATATGTGAGTTTGTAAAATGTAGATGTTGAGTGTGAGTCTAAATGCTTTGCAAGGCAAAAGGTTATATGTGAGTTTGTAAAGTGTAAATGTTAAGTGTGAGTCTATTTTTAATGTATATGGTGAAAGAACCTGAGATACAGAGTTAGTGTTCTAGGAGACTGCAAAGCAGGCAGTCTGAGCGGTTTTTCAAAAGCTCCAGAAGCCGCTAAGAAGCTAAGAATGGCGGACGCCAGAACTAGCACAAGGCATCCGCAGCTGAGATTCATGGAAAATCAACGCAACACAGAAAAACCTGAGCTAACATCAAAAATGGTGCGGTTTAGAATACTACTGTACCTAAAAAGGTCTGTCTGTGAGAACAAAAGTTGCAGAGACGCTTGTTTGAAATAAAATTGTTAACGACAAAAAGTTTTGGTTGAAAACCATCTCTTCATATTTGGAAGTGAAAGCCTGATACTAAAATTTGTTTGAACTTTTTGAACTTAAAATGAGATAAAACTACAAAAAGATTTTGGTTATGGATTTCTTCATATTTGGAAGGCTCGTACCAGAATTTATCATTTGAATTTTGGGACTTAAGAAATGAAATGAATAGTAGAGATTTCATTACAATGGAACAATTTTGAGTTTACTTATAGTAATGACCTAGAACTGTTTTCTGGAATTGGGTTAAAAATGGAACTGTTTAAATGAAGAAATTTATTATTTCTACCTAGAATCAAGATGCAGTTTTGTGTATGCATATATGCTTTATTAATTGGTGATTCATGAATTGTTTTGTGGAACTGTTTATGTAAAAATGAAATTACTTACAGAACTGGTTTTGTGTTACAAATAGAACTGTTTAAATGGAAAAGTTTGGGTTTTCTAACCAGGCTTGAGATTTTGCTTAAATTATAAAGAAAAGGTGGAGAGTTAATATTCCTTAGTCTAATTTCAAAAGTTGTTTGAGTGGATTAATGTCATGTTTTTGTTAGTAAGAAATGCAAATAGGGTATACTAAAAGACTACTTTTAAAGTATAAAGAGTTTTATTAAGAAAAAAGAAAAAAAAAAAAAAAGAATATCATCTTTGGTCATGAGGTTGACAATGTTATAAACAATTATACAAACAGTAGCTCAAACTACCACAGAATAAATCTTCCTTCCTCATTAAATTAAATATGAGATAGTCTATTAATACTCTTATATAATAAAACTACAAAACAGTCATAAAAAAAAAAAAAAAAAACTATTCACTTTCTCAGAGCATTCAGCCCAGAGGAATGCCTTCAACCCAAAGCAATGCCTTATCTGCTTGAATCTTCTCAAATCCTAGAGTAGCCAAAGTCTATACAAGGCCTTTCAGGTACTTCCTACTGAAAAGTAACACAATTTCCCATGATGTGTTTTCCTTTCTTTTGACAACTCAATAAATAAACTCCAGATGCATTACTGATGGTCTTTGCCTGCAGAGTATTAATAAAAGTCTAATAAAAATGATTACTGCAGTGCCACAGAAAAAATAAGGGCCAGTCTCACAAGTTAAGAATGAAGAAAGACATAGAAAGTATATACCATGCAGTATCATCTATACAAAGTTCCAGAATAGGCAGGAGAAATTGATACTATCTATACACTAGTCATGGTTTAGGAACATTACAGTGAATGGGCAAAGGGAATCTTCTGGATGGCATGGAATTATATCCTGTTCTAGGCAATGTAACACCAATGTTCACATATATAAACATTGCTTAAGTGCTAGATATTTGTGTACTTGATTAATAAATGACATACGTTAAAAAATGTAACATAGGCAGCATTGCCACTCAGCCCTCCTCAGCAGGAGTCTAGGTCCCTGTGACTGACTGTTGTCTGAGTCACTCAGTTCCCAACAGCTCTGCTTGGGTCAGAGTCCATGTCTGGACAGCATGGAGTCTATGACCATGAAGCCAGCAAAAGCTAAAATGGCTGGGAACCCTATAATTAAAAAAAGAGAAAGAAAAGGATCCCAGACAAATCTTAAGATCCAATTAGAGTGTACTATAGAACACATCCACTAAGCTTTCCTGATCAAGAATGCTGCACAGATTGTGGTCAATAATACAACTGTACAGCTCCATACTGAGTTATGTACTCAACAGAAATGGAGACTAACTAGCAGGAGACTTGGTATTCATTTAGGAAAATTTTGGGCATTCATACCATCCAGAAGGAGCTTTTTAATGCTGTGGCTAATCCCTTGGCAGATGGCCTCATTCATAGCAAGAATGGTCTTTTTTTTACAGATGGTATGGCTGGAAGTAGAGAAGCCCACACAATGACAAGTTGTCCAGATGATGGAGAACTGCTTCCTCATTGTGTAAATATATTTCTAACAGCACAGGGTTATTTCAAGAAAAATGTTACATTTTAAAATCTAATGACAGGAATAGTATGGACGCATAGTGTAAAATTGATGCCTTATTGGAACATCAGAAAATAGAAGCCATGCCCATTCCAAAGATCCCCTCTAGCAAGTGACAAGTAGATCTCGAGTTTGCAGAGAAGATAAATATACAAGAATTCTGCAAAGCAGAAGTTAACAAAGACAGTGTCTTGCTGTGTAATAACCCCTTTGTACACTGAAAAGAGTTGTCATTGTAATTAGTTTTATAAAAAAGCTAACTGGCCAATAGCTGGACAGGATAAGGTTAGGCAGGCAAAACAGACTAATTACACTAGGAAGAAGAAGGGTAGAGTCTTGGGAGTCACAAGAGATGCAGAAAGAAGCAAGATGAATGTGCCATATTGAAAGAAGGTACCGACACATGGCAGAGGGTAGATAAGAAATATAGGTTAATTTAAAATGTAAGAGTTAGCTAGTAACAAGCCTGAGGTATCAGCCGATCATTTATAATTATTATTAAGTCTTTGTGCATTTATTTTAGAGCTGGCGGTCCCAACAAAAACTCTGCCTACAATGTCTATGGCATATTTGGTCTCTTATATTGAAATCTATAATAATTACATATATGGTCTACCGAAGATTTCTTAGGATTTTATTGCTGTGAAGAGACATCATAACCATGGCAACTCTTATAAAGGAAAGTATTTAATTGGGCCTAGCTTACAGTTTCAGAAGTTTGGTCCATTATCACCATAGCATGGGACATGGTGGCATGCAAGCAGACATGGTGCTTAAGAAGGAGTTGAGCCGGGTGGTGGTGGCGCATGCCTTTAATCCCAGCACTTGGGAGGCAGAGCCACGCGGATCTCTGTGAGTTTGAGGCCAGCCTGGGCTACCAAGTGAGTTCCAGGAAAGGCGCAAAGCTACACAGAGAAACTCTGTCTCAAAAAGAACAAACACACACACACACATACACACACACACACACACACACACACACACACAAAGAAGGAGCTAAGAGTTCTACATCTTGGTCCCCAGGCAGCAGAAGCAGATTGTATCACTAGACTTAGCTTAAGTGTATATGAGACCTCAAAGCCTGCCTCCACAGTGACACACTTCCTCCAAGAAGGCCACATTTACTCCAACAAGGCCACACCTCCTAACAGTGCCACTTCCTATGGGCCAAGCATTCACGTGCATGAGTCTATGAGGGCCATATCTATTCAAACCACCACCCTCCCATCCCTGGCACCCACAGGCTTGTAGCCATAACATAATGCAGAAATGAACTCAGTCCAACTTCAGAAGTCCCCAAAGTCTGTCACAGTCTCAACAATGTTTAAAAGTCCAAAGTTCAAAGTCTCTTCTGAGCCGGGCGGTGCTGGCGCACGCCTTTAATCCCAGCACTCGGGAAGCAGAGCCAGGTGGATCTCTGTGAGTTCGAGGCCAGCCTGGACTACCAAGTGAGTTCCAGGAAAGGCGCAAAGCTACAGAGAAACCCTGTCTCGAAAAACCAAAAAAAAAAAAAAATCTCTTCTGAGATTTATGCAATCTCTTAATTTATGCAATTTTTCCCTGTAAAATCAAAATTAAAAAAGAAAACAAATCACACACTTCCAAAGTATAATGGCATAGGATATACATTACCATTCCAAAAGCAAGCATAGTGAAGAAAATACTGGACCAAAGCAAGACCAAAAACCAGCTGGGCAAATTCCAAACTCTGAATCTCCAAGTCTGATGTCAAAATGCTCTTCAGAGCCAGGCAGTGGTGGCGAACACCTTTAATCACAGCACTCAGGAGCAAGAGGTAGGCTGATCTCTGTGAGTTGAAGGCCAGCCTGGTCTACAGAGCTAGTTCCAGGACAAGTAGAGCTGTTACACAGAGAAACCCTGTCTTGAAAAACCAAAAGAAAAAGAAAAAAAATGCTCTTCAGATCTCCAACCCCTTTCAGCTTTGTTGACTGTAACACACTTCTTTCTCTTGGGCTGGTTCCACTTCTTGTTAGCAGTTTTCTTCAGCAGGTATCCCATGGCTCTAACATCTCGAACATTTTGGGGTCTTCAAGGCAATCTGGGCTTCACCTTCACAGCTTCACTCAATTGCCTCTCTGGGCCTCCATACAGGGACACCCCTGCCACATGCCTGGCCTCTGCAGCTTTCCTTTGTCACAGAGGCTGATTCCATAACCCCTTTCTCCTGTCCTTGATTCTAAAGCCAAAACCATATGGCTGAAGCTGCCAAGCTCTGCTGCTTGCTGGGGCTGGAACATGGCCCCCTTCTTCAATTACCAGCTTTCTATTTTCAATGGTTTCCTTTACTGTCTAAGCCTAGCTGTCCTGGAACTTGTTCTGTAGATCAGGCTGGCCTTGAACTCAGAGGTCTGCATGCCTGTCTTCTGAGTGATTAAAGACATATATTACCATGCTTGGACCTAAGCTTTTCTTTAATTCCTTTTCAAAATAGATGGAAGCTTATCTGGTGGGATCTTGCCCTGAGGTCACCACTTTCCTTACTCCATTTAACATCTGGATTTTTTTTTAATCTTTTTATCCCCTAGAACACAGGACTTAGATCCATTCTATTTCCTGGTGACCCCTTTCTCTTCAAATTGTACATTTTGTAACTTTTCTTGCCCAGCTTGCTCCTTTTCATTATAGATCTTTATAAGAGTGACCACTAATAACCACAGGACAGAGTCAATATTACACTGTTTTGAGATTTCTCTTGCCAAGGGAATTAATACAAATCTCTTCACTTTAGCCTCAGGCAGACTCTTTGGACAAGAGCAAAAAGCAGTCACATTCTTCACCAAAATATCATAATAACAACATACTAAAATTCTTCTCCTCTGAAACCTCTTGAGCCAGGCCCCCATATTTCAAATCATCCCCAGCACCACTGTCTTCCATGTTTTTACTAGCATGGCCCTTGGAGAGGCACTTCAAGCATTCCACTGCTTTCCTAACCCAAAGTACCAAAGCCCAAATTCCTCCAAACAAAAATATGGTCAGGCTTATGACAGCAATAACTCAGTCCCTGGTAACAACTTCCATCTTAGTTAGGGTTTCTATTTCTGTGAAGAGACACCATGACCACATTAACTCTTAAAAAGGGAAACATTTAATTGGGGCTGGCTTACAGTTTCAGAGCTTTAGTCCATTATCATCATGGTGGGACAGGGTGGCGTGAAGGCAGACATGATGCTGGAGAAGGAGCTGAGAGTTCTACGTCTTGATCCACAGGCAACAGGATGTGAACTGGGAACCATACTGGGTATAGCTTGAGCATATAAGACATCAAAACCCACCTGCACAGTGACATACTTCCTCCAACAAAGTCAAACCTTCTCAAACAAGGCCACACCTAATAGTGCCAATCCTTATGGGCCAAGAATTCAAACATATGAGTCTATGGAGACCATTCCTATTCAAACCACTACAGAAGGTGTGCAGTTTAATCCCATAAAGCCCAAGTGGAATGGCTGTAGTACATCTATGAAGAACACAGACTCTGTACTCCCACAATCTAAAATGCTCCAAGAAGGTAAGAAACACAATATGTATGGTATAGAATGTACTGTAGCAGGCTTTTTTGTACTGCCAAACACCAAATCATGACACAGAGACTATTATTAGTTATGAAAGCCTGCCCCCACAGTGGCACATTTCCTCCAACAAGGCCATACTTTCTAATAATGCCACTCCTTTTAGGGGCCATTTTCTTTCAAACCCCCACATCATCTGTTCAAGAACTACTTCAATTGTAAAGGGAAGATACAGCTGATTGGGTGTGAATACAAAGGCTGAAGACTATGAAGAAAGCTTCCAAGTCATGAGATTCGCTGAAGTAATCCAAGAAGTGAAAGAGTGAGACCAGAAGTGGTATGTAGCTTGACACAGGAAGGCAAAGAGAAACTTGGCTAGGGAGGACAATTCAATGAGCCACTGGTGACTGAAATGAATCTACAGAGCTTCTCATCATTGCCCCTGTTCAAACTTTGGATACCAATGACAGACCCTTCCAAAAATAATTGAAGTTTTGGAAAAACAACATTGCCTGTGATGACTGATGACTGAGGAGTTTAGCAACCAGTGTATTACTTTCACCCATGCCTAATACACCAACTACCATCTGACACAGAAAGTTCCATTCTGCATGGAGCAGATGAGTAGATCATAAGTCTACCTCCCTCTAACATGCAAATAGAGACAGTCATGCAGTCACACGTCCCTCACACCATCACTGTGTCTGTTGAAAATGAAAAGGTGCTAGCTAAGTGTGAGAAGTACATGCTGACCCACCAGGAAGTGGCCTCTGATAGGAAGATTCAGATTAAAGTAATTAAGGGTGATGTTAATGAGGTGGTGGATAATCTGTTCAGTTTACTAATGTTGAGACTGTAAAATCAGAATCACCAACTAGCAGTCAAAAATAAAGATCATCCACAGTAGCACCTGCCCAACCAGAGGGTACAGAGTTTGAATGGGCCGGTGTAGAAACCAACTGTTCCCTGGCTGTGAGGATGAGAGCAGGATCTCAGCTGGGACCCCAGTATCAGCATGATTCACAACCCAAATCGAAGAGGCCTTGAACTGACAGCCCTGGTATCAGAACATTTTTGTTTGTATTGATGACTTCTCCAAAGCAGTGCCAAAAGCAATATTGGAGTCATCATACAAAAGAGAGAATCTAGATCAAAATGAAATTTTTGTGACTTTTCCAACTGTTCTAAATATGTTCTAGAGTTTCTTTCTTTTTTAAAAAAAATTATTTATTTATTATACATACAGTATTCTGCTTGCATGTATGCCTGCATGCCAGAAGAGGACACCAGATCTCATCATAAATGGTTGTGAGCTACCATGTGGTTGCTGGGAATTCAACTCAGGACCTCTGGAAGGGCAGCCAGTGCTCTTAACCTCTGAGCCATCTCTCCAGCCCTCTCTAGGGTTTCTTAAACAAAACAAATTCTGCTACTGATAAGATGCAAAAAAATGTACTTTAAACATATCTAACAATTAAGACAAAACAAAGATGGTAACTGGCCAATGGTAAAACCATTTTAGAAAGTATTTAGAATTCTGTATGTATATTTACTTTCTCATCTTTAGATATGCCAAAGGAATTGAAATAAAAAGCATGAGGAATGTACACACACACACACATACACATACACACACACACACACACACACACACACACACACACACACACAGCCAGTAAGATGGCTCAGTGAGTAAAACCCTGATGACAAGCCTGAATTTAGTCCCCAAAGCCCAAATAATAAGAGTTAGTTGCCGTGGGGTTACTCTGAGTCAAAATGGGAGGTGGGAAATCTGAAGAATCTTGAGTATGCAGAGCAGTGGCCAATATTAACAAGAGAAATTCTGCTTCACAAACAAGGTGGAATGAAAGAGCCAACCCCCAAAGCTGTCTCCTGAACTCCACCCACCACACTCAAAAATAACTGAATAAAAATAAATCTTAAACATAAGTTTAACATACACTGAGATCTACAAACAGACACTGCCCTCAAAGAAACCACGATAATCTTTCCTGGGCATCTTAACAGATGTTTACCAAGCATGAATTCTATATATTTAGAACAGGAAGAACAAATAAATTCATAGATATCATCCTAGTTCAAGAACAGTTAAATACAAAATTATAAATATTCATAAAAATGTAAAATTTCAGTACATAATAATTATATGTAAGTAAATAATACGTTTCTAAAACTTTGTAAATTGTTTACTAATTCAACATTAACCACTTACATGAAATAGATATTGATCTATGTTTTCTAAATCATTTGATAAATCACTGATAAATTCCTTTTTGTTTTGTTTTGTTTTGTTTTATTTTGTTTTGTTTTGTTTTTCAAGACAGGGTTTCTCTGTGTAGCCCTGGCTGTCCTGGAACTCATTCTGTAGACCAGACTGGCCTCAAACTCAGTGATCCACGTGCCCCTGCCTCCTAAATGCTGGAATTAAAGGCGTGCATCACCACTGCCTGGCTTTACTGATGAATTCTTGTCTCAAATTAATAACAAAGTATTATAACTTCTCTTTTTTAAAAATCTATTTGTGTGTGTGTGTGTGTGTGTGTGTGTGTGTGTGTGTGTGTGTGTGTGTGTCTACCATGCACAATGTGCATGGAGTTGCCCACAGAGACCAGATGAGGGCATCAGATCCCCTAGAGCTGGAGTTCCAGGCAGTTGTGAGATACCCAACATGGGTGCTCAAAAACAAATTCTGGTTCTCTATAAACTCTGGTGCTCTTAACTGCAGAGCCATCTCTGGAGCACCTGATTGTAATGTCTTAAAAATCTTTTTTAATCTGTTCTATTCATTAGGGTGTATGTGTGCACATTCAGTTGTTTATGTGCCATACCATGTAGGTGGGGATTACTACATGACAATTTGAAGGAGTCAAGTCTCTCCTTCCACCCTGTCAATCTCAGGGATCAAACTGAGGTTGACAGGTTTGGCTGCGTGTGCCTTTATCCTCTGAGCTAACTATCTCACAAGCACAAAATACTGTAACTTTTTCTGGTACAAAAATTATGTAAGTGATAACAAAAATTTTGTTTGTATAGTTAATATTTTTACTATTTTAACATATATGTCTATTATATTAATAGAGATATTAAGTGCTAAATATGGTTCTAAATAGTTATATGAATACACATAAATAAGGAACTCATAATAAAAGAGCAGAGCCTAGATAATCAATTCGTAATTGTAAAGAGACAGAAGTAAAGCTTACCACTTCTTCATCTGAAAGTTCACGCCCCTGGATACTGCTATTCTCCCTCACAGCTTGCTGGTGTTTTTTCCCTTTAATGTGGCTAAAGAGATATACCTCCGAAGCAATCTAAAAACACAAAATCAAAGCCAAATCAATCAACATACCACTGCATCCAATGTTAAAAACTAAACATTCAATTCAGTATATTATATACAATTTCATATCACTCTAGAATATATATTAATAAAAATATTAATATATAAATTATATAACCTATATTATATCATATATAAATTATACATCATATAATTATATTAATATATAAATTATATTAATAATTGAAATTTTAATATGTTATTAATGTATATGCAATGATACATATACATATGTATAAAGCTTTATTTATATACTATATTTCTATATATAAATATATTATATGAATATATATATATATATATATATATATATTTCCCCTAGAATGCAATTTTGAGACTAAGTTTAAAGATTCAAGTCTCAGCACTGAAAAACTGGATTTTGATTTCTGGTTCCAATATATTAAAATATTGCCTTAGTCTATCATTAAACAGGTAAACAACCATTTTAGTAACAATTGCATACATCGGCACTTTGCACCGCCATTCCTAAATGCTATTATTTTTAACATTTACTTTTCATTTAAAATCCTCAAGGAAGTCAATATCACTTAGCAGATGCCTTAGCACCAGATTTAAAAGGCTAGAAGCCTTTTAATAAATTTTAGCAATAAATTCTATCACTAGACTATTAATAGTGACAACCACCTACCAGAACATTGCAGAGAGAACACTGCTTCTTTCTTTCATAAGGGGTCAGTTTAGGGGCATAATCAGTATTTGCATGTCGCCCACTACTTAACTCAGCAGCCTTTTCTTTCCTTTGTTCAATCTGTTCCATGTGTCTTCGAATGCTTTCATCATGCTGTAGACAGGGGCAAAGTGTGAGGAAATTTAAAAAGTATTCAGATTATACTGAGAACTGGGAGAAAGACTTTCCATTAAAACTTCTAAAATAATCCAAATGTACCTTGTTTCGATACTAACTTTCACACTAAAGAACAAAGAACACAGTCTTTTAACATCACTCATGCACAATAATGCTTCCTAAAATGTGTCCACAGGATGGTAGTACATGTTTTGTGGGAACAGTTTCATAGACAAATTTGGAAAACAGTAAGTTAAAGATTTTTAACACAAAACTTCATATATCTTCTAGTGCACCACTATGCTCAGAGACTCAACACTACTGATTACTTGGAGGTAGAATTTGATAAACTTTTACCAACTACCCATTTGGTTACCTATCAAACACTATGAGAAGTGCTGATCCACAGAAACACCATGCTTAGTCACACAGCAGGAAAGTGAAAAAGACCTATACCTACACCTGCTCTATAACTACTTTTTCACCTCCAGCCACTATCCCAGGAAAATCTTTTTTATGTTCACACTATTTTGTATAGCCAGAATGTATCTCACTCAATTGTATTTTTTATATTCAACTAATTGTTTCAAGATTCAGCTGAGTAATTATTCTACCTGATCTTTAATACGCATATTGGACTATAACCCTACCACCATTATGCAGAAGTTATCCATTTAACATCTGAATCTCATACTAGATTAGGCACTTTCTGAAAATGGGAATCCAATCTTATCCATTCATTAATATTTGCTGCATTGAATTTAAATGAATGATAAATTACTATGACAAATAGAAATATGTGGTCTTTCACATTAAAAGGTTACTATTTCTATAAGGAGACAACATGTAAATCATTGTATAAAGCACTCATATAGCAGAGACCACCTACATACTATAATATTGGGAAATTTTTTTCTAGAAATCAATAGTTTTTATAACCTTCCAAGATAGAACTATGCAACTCAAAAGCATTGAAATCAAATGAATAATTACTAGATAATTAAAATAAGTACTATTAGTAATGACTTCAAGTTATTTACTAACTGATTAATAAGAGCAACTACTAAGCATCTTCATTGCTGTTCCACAATGATTCTACAATTTAAATTTATATCAAAATAAATTTAGTTTCCAAACAGTTGAGTTTGAGTCAGTTATAACTCAATCACAAAATATGTTATGTAAATATTATAAATACAAATTAATTCAACTTTTATTCCATTGAATTTTGTAATGTGCTCCATTGTAAGCTCTGAAATTTCAAATTAAAATAACAAGCTGTCCTGACCTTGAGCTGGATTTTCTTCTGCAGCTCTTCCATAGCTTCTTGTTGAGCTGCCGTGAGCGCTGCCAACCGTTCTTCCCGGTCTCTGTAAGACACAGTCAAATCTGTAGGTTCACTTGCGTGGAGTAACACGCCCAATCTCATGTAACCAAAAAACACAATTTAGATGCAAGGCTTATACATTCTTTTTTTTGGGGGGGGGGAGGGGTTTCGAGACAGGGTTTCTCTGTGTAGTTTTGGTGCCTCTCCTAGAACTCACTTGGTAGCCCAGGCTGGCCTCGAACTCACAGAGATCCACCTGGCTCTGCCTCCCGAGTGCTGGGATTAAAGGCGTGCGCCACCACCGCCCGGCGGCTTATACATTCTAACAGGCCATTATTTTTAAAATATTCTGAATGTGTATTATACCTCAAATATTGCCAATAAATATTTGAGAAGCAATAGGAGTTTGTTTCATCTTGGTTTTTTTAGTGATGATGCAACACAGACAATAAGCTATGAAAATAAGTTTCTGACCCCAAGAATGGTTCTGGAACTGTCATTAAATATAAAATGTTGAAAACATAATTTATACTTATTCTCTTAAAAATATTACTACTCCCACAAGAAAACCACAGAAAAAGCACAAACTGATAAAGTGAATAGAAGAGGATACCATGGTGTACTCAGAACATCAGCATTTTTAACTGAAAAGCTAAACAAGGATACTGGTATCTGAGCTTCCAGGGAGAAATTAGAAAGGAAGGTATTTTGATCAGAAGAATTCCATAAAAGTTCAGAAAATGTTAAAAATCAAGCAAATGTGAAAAAATAAAAACTGGGTCTATTAAAATAAGATGAAAATTCACAAAAGCTGAAAATACAGTGAAAGAGTAAGAAAATTTAGAGAATGAACTCAAGATGTCCAACAACTTTGTGGTTGTGTTGTGTGTTACATGCCTATGGAGGCCAGAGATGAAAGTCAGGTGTCTTTCCCTATTGCTCTCTACCTTAGAAATAAATTCAAAGATTCCCTGGGCCTCCCAGGGAAGCTAACTGCAGATTTTCACTTCTCCCTCTCCACTCAAAATCCAACTGTAGCAGACCACCTGCTGCAGTCTCCACCTCCTCTTGGCCCTCATCTCCAGTGAATCAAGCAGATCTTCTCCTCCAGCCTTCCTCCCCACACATCCTGTTGTTCCAGCCCCCAACTCCAGGAGGCTTTCTCTGGGAACTTGCCAGCCAAGCCTGACAGAGAAGTAAATAGGCCAGCAGTTCTCAAGCTATGGAATGCAATGGTAATCAAACATCCCATTCACAGGGGCTGCATATCAGATATCATGCATATCTGATATTTACATTACAATTCATAACTAGCAAAATTACAGTTATGAAGTAGCAATAAAAATAATTTTATGGTTGGGGGTCACTACAACATGAAGAATAGTATTAAAGGGTTGCTATATTAGGAAGTAGGAGGCCATTAAAGTAGGCAGGTAGGCAAGCTTCAGATTTTCACTTTTCCCTCTCTCCTCCATAGCCAATCCCCCAGTCTCATCTCTATTTGTGGCCACTTCTCACTCTTTACCCCCATTCCCAGAGGACAAATCAGATCCTGGTGGAATAGCCTGCTTTCTTCCCTCCTGTGGAACCCCTCACCATCCCACCCCTAGCCCATCCTCCTTCCTAAGTATCAGCTCTCAACACCTAAAAACACATTTTACCTGGAACCACCAGGGGCCACATAAGTCAGAATTCCTACCAGGCAACACAAAGGCACAAAATGTTCCTAATAACCAGAAAGGGCAACCAAAACCAAGGAACAAAACACCCACCCAACAAAGACAAAAGCCAGGTATCAGCACCTGGAATTATAATAACAAACTAATATGCCTAGATGCCAGTTTAAAAACTCAGTAACAGCCAGGACAACATGTCTCCACCATAGCCCAGCAAGCCTACAACAGTAGACCCTGAGTACTGCAACATAGCTGAAGCACAAGACAAACACTTTAAAACAGCCTTGATGAATACAATCGAGGTCCTTAAAGACAAACAAATAAATAAATCCCTTAAAGAAATCTATGAAAACAGAAATAGTGGAAGGGAATGAATAAAACAGTTCAAGACCTAAAAGTGGAAATAGAATTAGTAAAGAAAATCCAAACTGAGGAAAATCTGGAAAAGAAAAATTTGGAAACTTGAACAAGAACCTCACAGGCAACCCTCTCCAACAGAATACAAGAGATGAAGAGAAAATCTCAGGCATTAAAGAGACACTTAGAATAAACAGATACCACAGTAAAAGAAAATGTTAAATCTAAAATAAATCTTAGCACAAAACATCCAGGAAATCTGGGACACTGTGAAAAGACCAAATCTAAAAATAACAGGAATAGAAGCAAAAAAAGAAACCCAAGTCAAAAACATAGAAATATTTTCAATAAAATAATGGAAGAAAATTTTCCTAACCTAAGGAAAGAGATGGTTATCAAGGTGTAAGAAGCATATAACACACCAAATAGACTAGACCAGAAAAGAAATACCCCTAGGCACAAAATAATCAAAACACTAAGCATAAAGAACAAATAAAGAATAATAAAATCTGCAAGGGAAAAAGGCCAAGTAACATATAAAGGCAGATCTATTAGACTTCTCCATGGAGACTCTAAAACCAGAAGGGCCTGGACAGGTGTTCTACAGATGCTTAAGAGACCACAGATGCCACCCCAGACTACTATACCCAGCAAAACTTTTAATCATGATGGATGGAAAAAAATAAGACATTTCATAATAAAACCAAATTTAAGCAATATCTATTTACAAATCCAACTCTGCAGAATGCTCTAGAAAGTAAACTCCAACCTAAAGAGGTTAATGACATCCAAGAAAACACAAAGAAAAAATAATCTCAGACCAGCAAATAAAAAGGGAAATATACATACACACACGCCCCAATACCAACAAAATAACAGGAATCAACAAACATTTTTCAGATATCTCTCAACATCTGTATTCTCAATTCCCAAATTAAAAAAAAAAAAAAAAAAGACAGACTAAAAGAACAGATGCAAAAACAGAAGGATCCAAGAAACACATCTTAACATCAAGGATAGATATCACCTCAGGGTAAAGGGATGGAAAAATATATTTCAAGCAAATGGAAGAAACAAACTAGTTATAGCCATTTTAATATCTAACAAAATAGATTTCAAGCCAAAACTAATCAGAAGAGATGGGGAAGAACAGTACATACATACTCATCAAAAGAAAAAATCCACCAAGAGGACATTGAAATTATTAATACCTATGCCCCAAACACGAGTACCCTAGTTCATTAAAAAAAATAAAAATAAAAATAAATATTAAACACCTTAAATCACATATTGACCCTCACACGCTGATGAGACCTTTTTTCCCAAAAATAATGTTTTTATTAATTATCTGGGAATTTCATACAATGCACTCCAATCACACTCAGTTCCCACCCTTGTGCCCGCCCCCCAAAAACCCCACACCAAGTCCAGTTTGTGTTGTCCATGTACTCACTGGAACATGGTCAAACTCCCGGTGGCCAGCCCCTTAAACAAACTGAGTCCTTCCCCACACCCTCACCAGAAGCTGTCAGCTGTGGAGAGCTACACTTCAGCACCTTTATCACAGCTTTTAAGGACTGTCTTCAACAGCTTCTTTTCTGGACCATTTCCTTTTTTAGGGGGTGAGGGAGGTTGTCGCAGAAGCCATCAATGTCTCTGATTCGCAGTTATGAGTCTGCCGTCATCAACACCACTGCAAAAGAAGGGTCCTTGCCCAAAGCAGCCGGCCGCAGCACGGATCAGGACTTCCACATGATTTCTGGCAGCAGCTCAGATCACGGACATGAACGTGGTCTTGGGTGGCAGAATGGATCACAGACATCAACACATCATCCAGCGGCAGCACAGATCATGGAAATTTGTTGAGGAGACTTAATCCAGAAAAACGAACCATTCTTCATCTCAGATATCTTGTTGCCCTGGCCCTGCTTGTCAGCTACATGCTTCTTTGTCCACCACAGCTGAGGAAACATACTACCCCACTCTCAGCAAAGGACAGGCCATCCAGACAAAAACTAAACAAAGAAAGGCTGGAACTAATGGGGGTTATAAAAGGAACTAACAGATATTTACAGAATATTTCACCCAAACATCTTATCTGACCACCATGAATTAAAGTTAGGTATCAGCAACAGAAAGCTTACAAACGTGTGGAAACTGAACCACTCACCACTGAATGAAAAACAGGTCAAAGCTGGGTGGTGATGGCACACGCCTTTAATCCCAGCACTCAGGAGGCGGAGGCAGGAGGATCTCTGTGAGTTCAAGGCCAACCTGGCCTACAGAGTGAGTTCCAGGACAGCCAGGACTGCTTCACAGAGAAACCTTGCCTCGAAAAACCAAAAAAGAAAAAAGAAAGAAAAATGGGTCAAGACAGAAATTAAGGAAATTACTTTCTAGAATTAAATGAAAATGAATAAACAACATACCCAAACTTATGGGATACAATGAAAGTGGTTCTAAGAAGCAAGTTTATAGCACTAAGTGGCTACATTTAAAAAAAAAGATGGAGATCTCATAATAGTAATTTAACAGAACACCTGAAAATCCTAGACGAAGAAGGAAAAAGTTATACTTCAAAAAAGTAGAAGCCAAGAAGACAAAGCATCAACCTACAGAATGGGAAAAGATTTTTACCAACTACACATCTGATAGAGGGCTAATATCCAAAGTATATAAAGAACTCAGCTAGATATCAAGAAAACAAGTAACCCAATTAAAAAATGAGGTACAGATCTAAATGGAGAACTCTCAAAAGGGGAAACTCAAATGACTGAAAAATAAATGCTCAACATTCTTAGTCATCAGGGAAATGCAAATTAAAACTACTTTGAGATTTCATCTTACACCTGCCAAAACAGCTAAGATCAATAAAACAAGTGACAGCTCATTATAGAAGTAACAAACCATCTTATTAAATAAGAAACACAGAGCCAATACAGAGATAAAAGCCAAGAGGTCAGCAATAGCTAAGAGCTAAAAACCTTACCCTTCACTATCGTGGTGATCCTACCTCTCTGAAAGAGAGCTACTTCCTGTGTCTGTCTTTTTTTATAGAGTTTCTGTTCTGCCTTCTCATTGGTTGTAAACCCAACCACATGACCTCCTAGTCACTGTCTGTCTGTACAGACCTCCAAGTCTTCTATGGTTGGTATTGAGATTAAAGGCATGTGTCTCCAATGTTGGATGTATCCTTGAACACACAGAGATCTACCTAGCTCTGCCTACCAAGTGCTGGATTTAAAGGCGTGCGCCACCAATGCCCGGCTCTGCTATGGCTTGCTATTAGCTCTGACCCCCAGGCAACTTTACTTATTAACATACAAATAAAATCACATTTCAGTACAAATAAAATATCACCATAGCTCATGCTTAGGAGGATGTGGAGTAAGGGGAACACTCATCCATTGCTGGTGGAAGTTAAAACTCATTTGGTGCTACACTATGGAAATCAATGTGGCAGTCCCTCAGGAAGATAGGAATAGATGTACCTCAAGATGCATCTATACTACTCTTGGGTATATACCCAAAAGGACACTTCATCCTACTACAGAGACACCTGGTCAACCATGTTCATTGCTTCTCTATTCATAATAGCCAGAAATCATAAACAACCTAGAAGTCCCTCAATAGTTCTTTATGAATGAATAAAAAAAATGTGGTACATTTATACAACAGAGTATGGTGGTATTTTATTTGTACTGAAATGTGATTTTAATTGTATGTTAATAAATAAAGTTGCCTGGGGGTCAGAGCTATTAGAGCCATAGCAAGAGCGTGGCGGTGGTGGTGCATGCCTTTAATCCCAGCACTTGGTAGACAGAGCTAGGTAGATCTCTGTGTGTTCAAGGATACAGCCAGCATTGGAGACACATGCCTTTAATCTCAATCCCAACCATAGAAGACCTGGAAGTCTCTACAGACAGGCAGTGAGGAGGCAGTCATGTGTTTGGGTTTACAACCAATGAGAAGGCAGAACAGAAAGACTATATAAGACAAACACACAGGAAATAGGTCCCTTTCAGAGAGCTCTCTTTCTTGGCTGAAGCAGGAAGAGTAAGGCTCTTAGTTCTGACCTCTTGGCTTTCTTCTCTGAATCGGCTCTGTGTTTCTTATTTAATAAGATGGTTGGTTACATCTACAACAGAGTATTACTCAGCCATTAAAAAAAAAATGAAATTCACAGGTAAATAGATGGAACTAGAAAAAAAAAATCGTTCTGAATGAGGTAGTCCAGATCCAGAAAGACAAATGTGGTATGTATTCACTTCTATATGAATATTAGCTGTTGAGTCATTCATAACTAAGCTACAATCCAAAGAAGCACAGTTTAGGTGTAGAGTAAGTGACTAGGGTGGATCTGCCAAGGAAAGGGAAATAGGATAGTTATAGATGCGTTAGGGAAGAAACTGGAATGGGAGGAGCAAGTGGGAATGGGGAAGGAATACATGGAGAGACAGCTAAACTTTAGGGCCACTTGAGGGGTAGTGTGGAAACCTAATACAGTAGAAGCTTCATAAAATATATACATACACGAAGGTGATCTAAAGGAAATTGCCAAATAATGGGAGACACAGAGCCCCAGCTGGCCATCTCTTGCCAATAAATGAAACTTTCAGTACTAGGACTGGGTTACATATAATTGTTGGTTAAAGGGGTCTCATAGGAACTCCCAAACAACCCATTCTGTTGCCAAGATTTTAGGTTGCTTTCCACAAACTGACTGCAAGACATTGCTGTAGACCACACCCATACAACTTATTGAGCATGGAGATATCAAGTTGTGCCTACACAGACCTTTCACCCTTACTTGCTAGGTGCATCTTTAGTAAAGGAAAGTACTCTGCCTACTACCAAGGAAAAACCATAACCACTAACCCAGTCGCAAACACTCTGATCTACAATGGTTTCTTGCCTGCAAGATATGCTAGTGCAGTGGTGACACAAAGCTTGTGGGAATCACCAAGCAATATGTGATTTGACTTAAGGCCCGCTCCATGAGATGGAACCCATATCCAACACTGCTTGGGTGACCAAGAGCCTGAGACTAGAGAGCCCAGGAACCTAGGTGTAAAACCAAATATTACTGTGAAGAAGGAGGAGGAGGAGGAGGAAGAAGAGGAGGAGGAGGAGGAGGAGGAGGAGGAGGAGGAGGAGGAAGAGGAAGAGGAAGAGGAAGAAGAGGAAAAGTAGTAGCAGCAGCAGCAGTAGAATGACTCTTTATGATATTCTGCTCTACTCATAGATCAGTGCCTTTCTCAGCTGGCATTAGAGAAGCTTCCTCAAGCAGCAGGGGAACAAATACAGAGACCCACAGACAGACATTACTCAGAGAGTAAGACCTTAGAATTCTCAGCCCTAAATAGAGTGTCTCCATCAAATCCCTCCCTTCGAGAATCAGGAAACCCCAGAGAAGAGGAAGTGGACATTTTAAGAGCCAGAGGGGATGGAGGACACCAAAACAAACAAACAAACAAACAAACAAACAAAACAACAAAAAACAAAACAAGGCCCTCTAAATCTACATGATTGATGCACATCTGAACTCACAGAAACTGAAGCAGCATGTAGAGTCTATGCCAGTTGGGGTCCTAGAGCTAAAAGGAAAGTGGACACATGTCCCTAGCCCTAAACCAGAAGCAACCTCCCAAAAGATAGAGAGGCTGTCTCCAAGAAGAAAATTGAGTTAGTTACTAATAAGTCTAAGTATGTAAAAAGCATGTTAGTTGTCTTTGAAGGTTGGGAATGATTCAGTGACTGGTACACAGGACAAAGCTAATACCAGGACAAAGCTAAAATTACCTGTATTGCTGGAATGGAAATTGAAGTAGAGAAATATGAAAAAAGAAAAAAAGGAATTCTATTCTTCTTTACAAAATCAATATACCATTTAATTTAAAAAATATATACCATATACCATTTAATTTAATAAGTCACACATAGTTTATTTGGTTACAAATTATATTTATGCAGTGGGAAAGGTGGTTCTCAGTGGTTAAGGATGTTTACCACCAAACCTGACAACTTAAATTTGACCCCAAATACTCACATGGTGGAATGAGAGAACAACTCCCACAAGTTGTCCTCTGACCTCCACATGCATGTTAAGGCATACATGTAGACATAGAATAGAAAAAGAAATACAAATGTCATGCTCACAATACCACAGCACCATGTTCATAAAAATAAAAGGTGTGAAATAAATTGTCTAGAAATGAATCCCTACATTGAGTTTAGACTAGAAAGCATACTACAGGGCTTTAGAATCATATAAATTATGTTTAGAATTAGAGAGATGGCTCAACAGCTAAGAGCACGTCTTGAGTTGCAGAGGACTTGAGTTCAATTCCCAGCACCTACACAGTGGCTCACAACCATCCACAATTCTAGTACCAGGGGATCCTAAGCCATCTTTACCTTCATGGCCACTACATGCACATGGTACATAGATATTTATGCTGGGAAAGCATCATTATACATACAATTAAAATAAAATCTTTTTAAAAATAAAAAAGATATGTTTCTTTGTTTCAGGGAAAACAAAGAAAATTTGATGACTATTATCCTAATAAGCACAAAATTTCTCTAAACAAATAAAAAGCACTTGAACTAAAAGAACAAAAACAGTAAAACAAAATCTTTCTAATAAAATGCATCAGAGGTCTTTGAAGAAATAGCTAGTCCTCAGAGTGGATCAGGGAAAACAGGTCTAGAATTACTAGGATTATCAGAAATCAAGAAATTGCTTTACAACCAATGATAAGAAAGCCAAAGACACAAAAACTAACAAGACCTCCCAATATCCAAAAGAACAATAATAAGTAAATCATATGGAATTACATCTTAGTTACTTTTCTATTGCTATGACAAAACACCAGAACTAAGGCAACTTGGAAAGGAAAGCATTTATTTTAGAGGGTCATGATTCTAGAGGGTTAGAACCCATGAGCATCATGGCAGGGGAAACATGGAGACAGGTAGACAGGCATGGCACTAGAACAGTAGCTGACAGCTCACATGTTGAGACAACAACCCAACAACCAGGAGACAGAGAGAGGTAAATGAGAATGGTGTAGGCTTTTCCACCTCAGTGACACACCTCCTTCAAGGCCACACTTCCTAATCCTTCCCAAACAGTTCCACACACTGTGACCAAGCATTCAAATATATGAGCCTTTGGGGGCCATTCTCATTCAAACCACCAGAGATTGCAACATTAAACATATAAAATAAATGAAGTCATATTGATATTAAAAGAATTTAACAAATAGGGCAGGGGGAAGATTTTTAAATTATATAGGGAAGAAACACTACCTCAGTTAGGTGATCAAAGGTAACAATATCAGGGATGGGAAATGATTTGAGTGGATAAGTGTTTGCCACACGGGCATAGATTTGAGGTCACAGCTCAGATTACTCAGGACTCACATCAAACGTTGTATTCTTTTAGCATGTGCCCATAAGCCTAGTGCTGGGCAGCTGGAGACCAGAGGATCCCTAGGTATTGTTGGTAAGCCAGTCTAGTCAAACCAATGAACTCCAGGGCTACTGGCAGAGCTTTTTTGTTGTTATTACTGTTGTTCAAAAAATAGGATGAAAATCAACTGAAGAAACTTCTACTCTTGACATCTGGCCTCCATATGAACATGTACAAATATGCATTTAAACCCATGTGATACACAAATCACGAATAAATCAAGATGACATCATAAACTTTTGGTATGTTAAGATTATTTTTCCACTTGTGTGGTCCTCCTCATGAAACAGCATAACCTCAATCTAACCATAAGAAAAACATCAGACAAGTCTTGAGGAACATCCTATAAAAATCTCTAATACTGGACTGGACATATGGCTCAGAGTTAAGAGCATTGGCTGCACTTCCAGAGGACCCAGGTTCAATTCCCAGCACCCACATAGCTGCTCACAACCATCCAACTCCAATTGAAGGGGAATCTGAGGCCATCTCCTGGCCTCTCTGGGCAGCAAGCAGCACAGACATACATGCATGAAAAAGATCCATATATATAAAATAAGAAAATATAAAATCCCAAATACTAACTCCCTGAAACTGTAGAATCATCAAACCCAAAGAAAGTCTACAAAACTATCACACCTCAAGGAATTAAAGAAACTAACAAATATTTGAAGAAATTTTGGCAAATAATTGTCAAATGCTTCCAAAATTTAGCTTTAAAAACACATTAATAGGCTGGACAGTGGTGGTGCACTCCTTTAATCCCAGCACTTGGGAGGCAGAGGCATGCAGGCGGCTCTCAGTGAGTTAGAGCCTAGCCTGGTCTACAAAGTGAATTCCAGGACAGTCATCAATGTTGCACAGAGAAACCCTGCCCCCCACAAAAACAAAGAAACAAACAAAAAAACCACATTAATGTACAGAACAAGAGAAACAAAGGGATCCCTAAAAAAATAATTTTCAAACTGGCAATAGACAAAAAGAATGACTATTTTGTGAACCTGAAGAAAAGAAGCAACTTACCACACCTGGGGAAAATAGCAGGGTTAAAGGCAGAGTTCTCATTAGAAACAAAAGAAAAGGACAGGCAAAATTTTTTAAAGAAAAACTATTATTCAAATGAAAGAAAATTAAAATATTCCCAGATGAATGAGTATCCAGCAGTTCACTAAACACAAAACCCTTTGCAAAAAATGCTATCAACTAAAAACAACAGACACCTGGATAAAAAGAAATGACACATATCAGAAATGATTAATATATGCAGAAGGGTACACAAAGGAATAAAAAGTGCTTTCTTGATTAATTTTGTAGTTTCTTTAAAATATAGGACAGCATAAGAAATAACTGTAACACTACATTGTTCTGTTTATGACATATACAGATGCAAGATGTGTGACAATAAAGACATGAGAGAAGAACAAAGTAGATGCATAGCTAATTTAGTCATAAATTTAAATATGTTCTATTAAGTCAAAAAGACAGCCAGCAAACAGTCAGACAATAATTAAGACAGTGCACCTTTAAGACTCAATAAGGAACTGTGGTGGAGGCACTGCCTCTATAAGATAGGTCTACAGTCACATCTGAGTGGCCTCTTGACTATGGACTGAGGTGGAAGGACACATACCACCTGCCACCATGGGAGGTGACAACCCTGGGCAGGCTGGCCTCAGCTATGGACGAAAGGCAGCCGAATGTAAGCCAGGGAGCAGCATTCCCCTAGGATTTCTGTTTCGGTCCTTGCCTTGGCTTCGGTTGATGATGGACTATAACTCGCAAGCCAAATAAAGCCTTTCTTTCCCAGGTTGCTTTTTAGAGTTTTATCACAGTAACAGAAAGCAAACTCGAAAAAGAGTTACAAATTACTTACCAGAAAGTTTTAGTTTAACAAAGAACAAAGCAGTAAAAGTGACAGACTTGAGACAGAGAGATGACAAATCCAAAACTGGTGCAAATAAACCCAATAACATTAAAAATGACATCAAGTGAAAAGGAATTAACATGCGAATCAGAGGGCAGAAATAAATAAGCAGATTTCAAAGAAGTAAAATACATGTTCAAGAAACAAAACCACAATAGGATGAAAGTAAAAGGACAGAAGACAAACTAAAATGGTAACTATGGTTATATTTGTGGCAAAAGAAAACTTGCTTTTATCTCTCAGTAAGATACAGTGAGGGTAGAATATATGCACTTAAAATCAAATACATGAAGATACCATTTGGCTACACTACTTGAGACTAGACAGACGGAACAGAAAACTAGAGGGCTCTATCATGTACTCAGTTGATAAGTAGGGAACACTCTAACCAATACCATCCCCAAGGGCACAGAGAACATTCTGTAGTATAGTTCATATCTAAGGCTATAAACATGGTCTCAACAAATATAAAAACACTAAAAATAGACAAAATATAATCCTCAGATAACAAAAAACTTCATTAGAAACCAGTAACAGGAAACAATGTGACACACAAAGCTAAATACACACTTCTAGAGAACTACAAGTCAAAGGCATCTAAATAACCTAGGAATAATAATAAAATAAAAAAAAAACCCTTCAGTTGACCCACCCTTTATGATGCAAATACCTTTTTTTTTTTTTTTTTTTTGGTTTTTCAAAACAGGGTTTTTCTGTGTAGCTTTGGAGCCTGTCCTGGAACTCACTCTGTAGACCAGGCTGGTCTTGAACTCACAGAAATCCGCCTGCCTCTGCTTCCTGAGTGCTGGGATTAAAGGAGTGCACCACCACCGCCTGGTGCAAATATCTTGAAAGACAATTCCTTTTCATTGAAGCTAACTAGAGTCAAATTATACTTTTTCAGGCAAAAAAAAAAAAAAAGACTTCAAATAACCTTCTCAGCCAATACAAAATTTTAATAGGTCTTCATTTTGAATATGGTGTCAAATATCATGGAAATTTAGCAAATTTCTGAACTTGCAGTAATTCTACAATATATGTAAGACATTGCTGATGTTAAGATCTGATTTTCTCAATGGCAAACTGTTCATCGAGACAAAAAGCAAGATAGCAGATTAGGTACCTAGCTCTTTCTCGGGCTGCATCTTCACGGGCTTTTTCCTTCTCTTGCCTCTGTTGTTCAATTCGGGCTTCCTGTTCTTTCCTCTTCATCAACAATTCCTCTACGCGGGCCTGCCGTTCTGCCTCCAGGGCTCTCTTACGTTCCTGATGTTAAAAAAATTAAAGTTATTAGAATTATGTGTGAAAATAAAATGATCAAACATGATAGAACTTTGACTCAAACATATATTCTAGATGATTTATTCCTGGATTGTCAATAGGTACATGGTTTCTAAGAATTTTAGCAATAATTAAATAGCAAAGACATGTGGTTTTCATATGTCATTTACCAGTGTTACACAAAATTATAACATGATCTGGTATGCATTAAATCCTAAGAACTACACACACATACATATATATACTTACTAGCACACATTATGACACAGTTAGAAAACAAGTTTAATCAAGGTTGAAGATTCATCATCCACAAAAATATGCCAACTATACTCCTACAAACTGACAAGGAACAATTTGAAAATATAATTAGGTGAAAATTCCGTTTGCAATAGTGTGACAGCTAATCTTTGTTGTCAACCTGACTAAACCTGGATTAACTAAAACCCAATTAAGCAACTGGCACATCTATGAAGGATTTTTCTTGGTTGAATTATTTGAAGTGGAAAGCCCACCATTGCTGTGGGATGGTCTGTATGTCAAATTGCTCTGATTGGTCAATAAATAAAACACTGATTGGCCAGTGGCCAGGCAGGAAGTGAAGGCAGGACTAACAGAGAGGAAAATTGAGACAACAGGAGGGAGACACTGCCAGCCGCTGCCATGACAAGCAGCATGTGAAGATGCCGGTAAGCCACGAGCCACATGGCAAGGTATAGATTTATAGAAATGGATTAATTTAAGATATAAAAACAGTTAGCAAGAAGCCTGCCACGGCCATACAGTTTGTAAGCAATATAAGTCTCTGTGTTTACTTGGTTGGGTCTGAGCAGCAGTGGGACTGGCAGGTAACAGAGATTTGTCCTGACTGTGAGCCAGGCAGGAAAACTCAAGCTACACACCATAAACCCAGACCATTTGAAGCGGAATTATCCACCCTAAATCCAGGCTACGTCTCCTGGTGGCAGTGCACAGAAAAGAACATGGAAGAAGGAAGCTTTGCTTTTTGCCTGCTTGTCCTCACTCTCACGGGCAAGTTCTTCTATCCTGTTCCTGAACCTTTCCTTCACTGGGGCTGGAACCTATTTCCTCAGGATTGCAACATGGACTGAAAACAGACAGCTCTCTAGGACTTCCCTGAGACTCTAGCACCAGATTGGGACTGCTTTAACATTCAGTCTCATGGACTGAACAACTACCAGATCTTTGGCTTTTCTGTCAGGAGACAGCCATTGTTGCACTATCCAGACCACAGCCTGTAAGCCACTTTAATATACACACACAAACATACACACACACACATGCACGCACATACACACACATACATATATATTTCATTCTGTTAGTTCTATTCCTTTAGAGAAGCCTAAAACAAATAGCATCATGAAAATTTTTCTTAACAATAAGTAATAAATATAATAAAAGAAGTACATGACATGCATTAAAAACTATAAAATATTTCTAAAGCAAACTACACAAGGCCAGATGAATGAAAAGACATTTTCTATCCATAGCTTATGATATGGTTCTCAATTACAAAGATATATAGTTCAGGAAAGAGCACTTGCCTAGCACATCTGAGGGAGGCCCTGGGCTCAACCACCAGTACTAAAGGCAAAAAACGAAGTTTCTTTTTTGTGAAAAGCCAATAAAGAAATCAGCTTAACAGAAAACCTTCCCTGACACTGTCATCCCATTAGCAAAGTAATTATTCCCTCTTCCATGGTACCTCTATACCTAGTATACATTTTCCCCTGGGATTTTATGATTTGCCACATGGTAAATAATAATTAAGTTATTAATTGTTAATAATATTAACAGCCCTTGTCTTGAAGAGTTGAGATTTGTGATGCACACATGCTCCTCATTAGAAAAGGATATGTATTTTCATGACTTCACACCAGCCAAAAAGCCTTATTTGTAGTACTTAAAGTGATCACAGCTAAAGGTACGTAAAACAGATACGGTTAGTCTCCATTCATTTAAATACTACAAATTTTTTATGTAGCAAAATTTCCACAGTTAAGGTATTTTACCAAGAAAGAACTAAGATAGATTGATTCTTCACAATAAGGCAATCCTTCCCCTAATGCTTCCTCCATCATAGAAACAGTGGCTGCAGAAATTTAAAGCTAATCAAGATATCTGATGATACTGCTCAATAAATGATATGTCCCTCTGGTCCTAAGTGGTAAGTTTTTTTTGCACCCCATAAGCTTCTCCACCAACACAGCAATCCAAATCAAACCAAATCGGACCGAATTAGAAAAGCCCTGGTTTAATGGGTTAAGTGTTCCTGGGTAGTTCTCTGGCCCCTCAGAGAGGAGAAAGGAAAGAGAGACAGGAGAACCACATGTCTGTTTTCTGGGGTGCAGTTTAAATACCCTATGGGAGTGGTTCTGAGCCTCTCTGGGGAAGGAGCTGTGTTTGGTGGGCTTTGAAGGGGCAGGTTTAAGGAAAGAGATGGGGGAGGGGAGTTGAGGTGGATCTTCCAACAGAACATTCCAGACTCTTTGGACATAGGGATGCCCGGGTACCAGGGGCTGAGGTGGAGCTCCTACCCAAACACTAAGGAAAACGACTGTCCAAATCTTTATTAACGATTTCAATAACATTCTTTTTTGATCAGAAGAAGGAAAATTTTTGTCAAAGCCAATTAGAAAACAACAGATGGCCGGGCGGTGGTAGCGCACGCCTTTAATCCCAGCACTCGGGAGGCAGAGCCAGGCGGATCTCTGTGAGTTCGAGGCCAGCCTGGTCTACAGAGTGAGATCCAGGAAAGGCACAAAGCTACACAGAGAAACCCTGTCTCGAAAACCAAAAAAAAAAAAAGAAAAAGAAAAAGAAAACAACAGATGACAATGTGTCACAGCAACTCAGTGTATAATCCAGTTACCCTTAGTTTGCCCTTCTAGGACAAACGCTGACTACCTTCTCCATTCCCTACAGTGCTGTATTATTTCTTGCAACCTTGGGAACAGAGACTAGGTTTTATTTTATTTATTTACTTACATATTTACTTATTTTATTTATTTTATTTTCATCCCCCAACTCAGAGCCTGAGATATGAAGGTGTTCAGTACATGCTGAGCAGAATCCTACCTGCACAGCTTCATCACGAGCTTGCTTTTCTTCTTGTCTTCTCTGACGCTCTTCCTGTAATTCGTTAAGCCTCTGCTCATATTCCTTCAATTTTGATAAAACATCATGACGTTTATTCTGAGCTTCAAGGGTATTTATGAAGGCGATCTCATTTACCTTCATCGAGAATGAAGAAGGAGTCAGAACCAAATTAATTCTTAAAAGAGAGAGAAAAGTATGTACGTGCCGCAGTTGTCCACAAAGCACCTGGGGCTGGAGTTAGAGGAGTCTGTGAGCCACCTCTGTGACCCTGGGAACCAAATTCAGATCCTCTGCAAGAGCAGTGTATATACTCTTAACTACTGATCCACTTCTCCAGCCCTCAACTCAATTCTTATAAATATAAGAAATTTAACAGTGATTTTACACAGTAATATTTAAACCAGCAGTAAGGCACAGAAAAAAACAACTGATAAGTTTCTCCTACCAGTATTTGCATCAAAGTACGCCAATGTATATGACAAACCCATAGGCTTTAATAAGAACTAATTTAGGAAGCTGCCATTGAAAATATTTTTAAAACGGGAAACAATTTAGTATTTTAGAGACTATTTACAAAATTTTGTTTAATTTTGAATTTGAATTTGTAATGATACAAAACAGGAGTACATACAATTACGTATGTTCATATTATTCTAATGATACTTTTATTTTTAAATCTGGTGTATAAAATAATACATTTCATCATATCTGCAGGTAATGGAATTTTCATATTCATATATCATTACATATTATTCTAATTGATCCTCTCCCCCAGACCTTCCTTGTGCCCAGTACCCACCACTGACTGGTTGTTTCCTTCCCTCATTCAGATGCTCTCACCATCTACTTTCATGACATGCATTCCATTACCATATCTTCTTCTCTTAACATCTCTCTCTCATAATCCCCTTTACAGTTTCATAAACTATTCACAAACAGAACTTTAAGTCAAGATTTTATACATGAAAGTTTAGCTAAATCGGGCTTCTTTAATTTAATGGTTTCCAGTTCTATCCATTTTCTGCAAATGTCATGATTTCATCTTTCTTTATGGGTGAATAAAATTCCATTGTGAGTATGCACCAAATTTTATTTATCTGTTCATTTATTAACAGACAATTAAGCTGGTTCCATTTCCTAGCTTTTGTGAAAATGCAGCAATAAACATGGATGTGCTGTGGAATAATCCTCTTGTACACTGTAAAGATTTGTCACTCAAATTGGTTTAATAAAACACTTAATGGCCAGTAGCCAGGCAGGAAGTGTAGGCCAGGTGACCAAACTAAGGATGATGGGAAGGAGAAGGGCAGAGTCAGGAGTCACCAGCCAGATGCAGAGGGAGCAGATGAACATGCCATGCTAATAAAGGTACCGCCATGTAGCAAAGCATAAATAGAAGTATGAGTTAACTTAAAATGTAAGAGCTAGTTAGTAATAAACCTGAGCTATTGGCTGAGCATTTATAATTCATATTCAGCCTGAGTCAGTGATTTGGGACTAGGCAGTTGGGACATGAAAACATCTGTTTACAGGGATATGCAGATATCTCTGCTATCTTACTGTTCAGCCTAAACCAACCCTACTACCACCACTGAGCAAGAGCAGAAGAAGCAAAGCTGTGCAGCTTTTGTCTCCCCTCTTCACTTGCTTGTGGATTTCCAACGCTCTCTCTCTCTGGAAGAGAGTCTACTCCTAAAACGAATTCTGTTATTTATTGGTTCAAAGCAGCCAGAGTGCAGCTTGTCATTTTAACTGGAATCCCTATCTGATATAATGAATTTTAGATAACAAAAGTACAGAATTTTTTTTCTTTTATGTATACTGAAAGTAACAGATACAATAGATTGTACTAAACACCAGTGTTCAACTTTACACAGAAGCAGGAACTCTAGAAATCCAGACTGGTAAAACAAAGCTTAGCTCAAGCTAGTCTATACATTTCAGAGCCAGTGGAATGTCTTAGCAAGATGCCAAACCTGACCGCCTGAGTTTGACTTCCTGGACCACATAGTGGAAGAAGAGAATTGACTCTCACAGTTATTTAGTTGTTCCACTAAACTATCTCATGCTTCTAGAGGTACTTTTAAAGTACGTTTCTCATATAACTATCTTTCAAACTACTAAAGGACATGACAAACAAGCATATGCAATAAAAGCATATTCATTCTATATCAGGTCTCATGTGTTAAGTGTAATCATTACACGGAAAAAGGAATGAGATCTAATGTTCTATGCAAAATTATGATTCAGTTATTATTTTAGGAATTTTGTTACAATAATGGAAAACTAACTAACATGAAATTGAACAAATATAACTCAGAACTCTCAGCATGTTCCATAACTTTCATAACCTTAAAATCTTCTATGAAACAAACACTCTCATTTATTCTGAACCCTGCAATTTTCTTAAAGTTACTTTTACTTCATTTTTTTCTCTTCAAGTAGAAGTATAAATTTGATATTTCTAAGAAATGTATATAGTATAATGCTTCTGCATAAAGCTGTCTACTTATACAGTATGAAAACAATTGTGAAGCAATGTGTGAAAGAGTATTTCTAACTAGATAGTATTACTGTTTCTGATGGTGAGATTTTTAGCTGTTTGCTATATAGCTAAAATTCTTTAAAATAACAAAAAATTATAGATGATAATAAATCATTGTTCTGAATATAAAATGATACTGAAGAAAGCCAGAGTAATACATTTACATTGAAACCTAAAAACAAGGCCAGCGAGATAGTTCAGTGGATAAAGCACTAGCCACAGAGGCCTGGTGACTTGATGAAATCATTTGAAGCACACGTAAAAGTAGAAGGAGGGACCGGCTCTACACAAACATCATGGTACATACACATACCCATACACAATAATAAATATTTATTTAAACTTAAAGGAAGGGCAACATCCATGATGGTTCTTAACCTGAACAGTATTACAATCACATCTTTCACAAACATTACTTTGGAACAAGCAAGGGCTGACTATGAGATACAAGATTATGGATGAACTGAAATAAGCCCCCAGAGAAGTGAGAAAAGATTAGCTTTATCTTATTGTGTTGTATGTGTATTTGTATTCCTTATAATTAAAAACTGGTTTGTAAAAAAGCAGTAATTGTTTATAGTACACTATTAATAATCATCAGTCAAAATGTGGAGTTCTAGAAAATCAGATGATTTTAGAGAAAGGGGAGGATTGGAATGGAGAACAGATGAGTCCCATAACCACTAAGCCATAAGGCAGCTTAGTCTAGGACTCAGTGGAGAGTGTGAGACTGAATATTCACATTTAGGATTTACCACAGTGACACTAGCTGAAACAATCATAGCTGCTGTGACACTGAATAAAAAGAACAAGTGAAGAGAAATGAATTCACCAAAGAATCAATGTCCTGGCCATACTAGTTAAATTCTGTCAGCCTTTTTGATCAACACAATTAATTTACCAATTAATATAGATACTGGAATATCTTATCAAGTTGATGATTCATAATTAGATTTCCTAAAAGTCTAACCAAGACAAGAATATTCCTTCTTTTTCATAGCTCAAAAATGACTCATAAAAAGATTTGCAGACCCTGGTGAGAAATGTATGGGGATTTTTTTTTTGATGTTGCTTAATTTTTATCACAAATGTAGCCAAAGTCATAATCCAACTTAATCCATTTATTCCTTCACTCTGCTATGTAAACTAAAGATGTAACCTTTCCATAAATTTCAATATTGCATTTTTTTTTCAAGACTGGGTTTCTCTGTGTTGTATTGGTGCCTGTCCTGGATCTCGCTCTGTAGACCAGGCTGGCCTCGAACTCACAGAGATCCACCTGCCTCTGCCTCCCGAGTGCTGGGATTAAAGGCGTGTGCCACCGCTACCCAGCCAAAATTTTAAAGTCATATGTATAGTTGGTTCATTAACATTAAATGTTTTTAATATATGAGAACTAAATTTTGAATAAGCTACAAGGTTCACTATCTGGTAGAAGTAATAGGAGCTTTTTACTTAAAATGTGATTGTAAACAGCACGGCTACTTCACATGTCCTAATATAACAATATAGCTTTATGTCTGTCAGGTAGCAAAATACTGAAAGATGGTAGGGTGTTATTAAAGAAATATGTGTGTGTGGACATATTTTTCTATACCACCTGAATTAAGTGGCATGGCAAGTGTTAGTTGGTCAATTAGTTTGATTCTTTGAATTTTTTCAGAATAGGCAAATCAAAATTTGTACAATTTTCATGTACAAAATGAGGCAAACCTGAAGGAAGGAAAAAAAAGGGGATACCCCAGGTCAACATATCCTGTTATGGAAAGACCTCAGAATGAAAACAAATGTATAGAATAAGATGTCCTGTTAGCACTGATGGAATTATTCTCAAGTCTACAAAATCTCATATATGAAAATGATGATATATTGTGTTCTCATGAGTTCCACTTCATTTCCCCTCATTATTATTACAACTGCCTTCATCCCATAAACTTTTCTTCTCTTTCCTACTTTTCCTCTTTTTCATTTCCTCATGCCTCCTTGTAAAATTAAATTATCATGAGCACATTTAACTTTATTATTTTTTGTGAAGTAGGGGAGTGTTCATGTGTTGGTGTGTGAATATGGCACACTTGTGTTCAGGTTAACCATGGGTATCCATTGGGAGCTATGCATTTGCTTTTTTGTTTGTTTATTACATTTATTTATATATGTAGGGCTGGGGTCACATGCCACCATGCATATGTGGAGGCAAGAGGATAACCTGCAGAAGTTGGTTCTCTCATTCTATAGATGATTTGGGACCCAGGGACTGAACTCAGGTCCCAAGAGGATAACTTGGCAGAAGTTGGTTCTCTCGTTCTACAGATCATTTGGGACCCAGGGACTGAACTCAGGTCCTCAGGGATGGCAGCAAGTACTTTTATCAGCTGAGCTGTCATGCATGACAGCCCAAGCTTGCTTATAAGGCAAGGTCCATCTCTGGAACCTAGGACTTACTGATTATGATAGGCTAGCTAGTGATGTGCTCAAGAGACCTGCTTGTCGCCACTTTTCCATGCTTGGATTATGAACACACACTTCAAGATCAACTTTTTCTCTTTTCCTTTTTTTTAAAACTGGTTAATTTCAAATTGGTTGTGGTTATAATCTTAGTTATTACATGATGCTGGAGCTATAATTAATCAGTCTCATAGAAGACTACTTTAGGAACCTTCTTATCCTATAAATTGGGCATTACATACATTATAAAATTCTATGAAATATATGTATAGTTGACTCTTGAGGGCCTAATTACAATGTACTTACATCACCTCCCCTCATTCCCTCTCTTCTCTACCCTATACACTCTCAAATTCATGGCTTCTTATTGTTTGGTTATTATAGATAGATGATAGATAGATAGAGATAGAGATAGAGATAGATACATCCTACATATATGTTTGTGCACCACCTGCATGCCTAGTGCCTACAGAAGCCAGAAGAGAATGCTGGAGTTACAGACTATCATGAACTACTATGTGACTGTTAGGGAATTGAACCTGGGTCCTCTGGATGAGCATCCAGTGCTCTTACCACCAAACCATTGCTCTAGCCCTATTGTTTACACACACACACACACACACACACACACACACACACACACACACTAATAATGAATATGATGATTATGATGATGATGATGATGATGATGATGATAAATACTTAAATGCAACCTGCTGAGTCTGTTTAGTATTGTTTGTATATAGTTTTATTTTTAAAGGATTTTTACATGGGTACTGTTGATCAAACTTTGATCCTCATGCTTCCTAACCCATTTATTAATTTTCAACATCCTAATTTTATAGAATTTTTTTGTTCTTTGCTTTTTCAATCATTATCAAATGTAAAGCTTTAATTCCTAATTTTTAAAAATATACTTAGGGGCTGAAGAGACAGCTCAACTGTTAAGAGGAAGTTCTATTTTTATAAGGGGCCTGAGTTTGACTTCCAACCCCCATGTCAGGTAGCTCACAACCACTTATAACTTATAACAGCTCCAGGGTTCCTACAACTTCTTCTGAACTCTGACAGGAACCTGCATGCACACATGCACAAAAAAAAAAATAAAATAATATTTTTAATATACAAAATATTTAGTTTGTTCCTGTGCTGTTGTTATTGCAGTATGCATTCTAATTCCCGAGTGCTAGTGGGGCATGAAGTGAACTTAAGATCAGAAATGTGTTCACTAATAAGACAGTCATAGAAAAATGGTAGAGGCAGCTGAAACCTGAGTTTGGCTCCCCAGAATCCATGTAAAAAAGGCTGGGCATTGTTTCTTGTGTTTGTAACCAAGTTCTAGGAAGACATATAAGACAGGCAAGGTCTTGGCTCTCAACTAGCCAGCCTAGTTCAACAGATAAGCTTCTAGGTTTATTGATTTTACACACATGCACAGAGGTATGTGTGCACCAGCCTGGATACATATACACACCTACATAAACATACACCAATAAATGGAAGAGATATCTATTCTAACAAACATACAAATGGCAACAAAGAACCAATGTGAAATAAAAAAAAATTTTTTTTGAGAAAACGAGGCAACTGAGTCCTCTATAAGTCTACAAATACTCAATAACAAACTCTAAACATACCATAATAAATAAAGTGAGAAACAATATAAAATACCAAGTAAGAAAAAAACTATCAGGGACTGAAGACAAAATAAGAAACTATTGCACTTGAATAGTAACAAAATAAAATAGTAAATAGTAAAAAATAGAAACAAAAAACAATCCCAATCGTAACTTTCCAAAAGTGCTATTTAAGTGCCAAGTGTAATGGCCAAAGAAAGGATACTGGACACCAAGAGACAAGCTTCAAATAAAATTCTTTTCATTGTTACTTTATAACTTTAATTTTGCTATTATTATGAATCATGATAAAAATATCTGTGTTTTCTCGTGGTCTTAAGTGATCCCTGTAAAAGGGTCACTAGACCCCTAAGGAATAGAGACCCACAGGCTTACAAAGACAAATCCATCAGAATAAAGTGGACTTTTCAGCTGAAACCCTTAAAGCCACACAGTGAAAGCCCTGGAAGTAAATAATTGGTAAAAAAAAGATCACTATAGGGGGTTGGGGATTTAGCTCAGTGGTAGAGCGCTTGCCTAGCAAGCGCAAGACCCTGGGTTCGATCCTCAGCTCAAAAAAAAAAAAATCACTATAGGCATCAAAGTTCTCATTGAAAATCACTGGAAAATAAGGACTTCTGAAGTCACCACAAACTACAGCAACTCATCACCTAAGTTCACCCTGCAGAAAATACTGAAAGAAAATCTACACTAAGAAAAGGAAGGACATTTATAATCCTAAGCACCCAGAAAGAATAATCTCACTATAAGAATGATCAAATGTCTTTTTTCACATATCAAACAAGACAAACAAAAAGAAAAAGAACACAGAGCACTTGAATCAACCAGGCAAACAAAAGGGACGGAAATTACCATATACTATCAATGATCAGCCTACAACTCAAAGACACAGAACAGGGGTGGGAACACAACTCCACAGTAGAGGGCTTGTATGTGCCAAAGCCCTACACACACACACACACACACACACACACACACACACACACACACACACATTATCAATTTAAATTTGGGAACTGGGGATGTAGTTTAGTTTAGTAGAGAGCTTGCCTAGCATGCACAAAGCTCTTAGTACTGACAACATATAAACTGGATGTAGTGGTACATGCCTTTAAGCCCAGAACTTAAGAGGTAAAAACAGGAGGATCATAAGTTTAAAGTCATCCTCAGGTCTACATAATGAATTCAAGACTGGAAGGGGATCCCTAAGACTCTGTCTCAAAAAAGGATACACACTGAATTAAAAAAGATCGACTTGTTTTGCTTTTCGCAAGAAATACATGTTACCAGCAAAAACATACCAAGAATGAAAATGAAATGATGAAAATCATTTTCTAAGCTAATAGAACCAAAAAGTAGGCTAAAGTAGCTATATTCATATCTGACAAGGCAGACATGAAGCCCATTAGTCCGAAAAGATAAAGTCACTACAAACTAATAAAAGGAATCCTCACAAAATCCTAGCAAATATAAAGGTATACGCATCAAATATTGGCAAACCTATTTCCATAAAACCAACATTACTAGGCATTCAGGGACAAAGAGGTCCAGATACAATTACAATAGACTTTTATACCTCACTCTAATCAACAGATAGACAATCCACACAAAAACATTAAGAGATAAACTTCAGAATTAAACTGTATCGCAGTTCAAATGAACTTAGCAGACATTACAGAATATTCTATACAACAGTGATGGAATACACATTCTTCTTAGCAGCCCACACAACTTTTCCCATACATAATATGTCTCATTTTTGTTCACAAACGAAGTTAAATAACAAAATATTTTAAAACCATTTCTTGTATCTTATATCACAGTGGGATCAGGAATTCAAGGTCACCCTTGACTTCAAAACAAATTTGAGGCCAGCCTGAGTTTCCCACCTTGCTTTGAAATTTTAAAAAAAGTTTAACATGCCAAACAAGCCTTAGAAAAACAAGTGTCACGTTTTCTCTCATAAAGGGATTCTAGAAAAAAATAATTTAAATACATGAAAGTGTTACAGAAAGCTTACACAGTAGAAATAGGTGGTCAGGTGAGGGGATAAGAAAGGTAAAGGAGGAGTGGATGTGATTAAAGTGTACTACCTGAATGCATGAACATGAAATATTATCCTATATAACTAATCTATGCACTTTATTAAAAATTAAACATGAGGCCAACAAGATTGTTGGCTGGGTAAAGACACTTGCTGCCAAGATTGACAATCTGACTTTGAACCTCAACATCCATCTGTTGGAAGAAGAGAACTGACCCCCACAATGGTTCTCTGACCCCCCACATCTGTAAGATAGCATGAACGTGCACGCAAAATAAATAAATAAATGTAAAAATAAAAGCTAAACCTACTCTAAAACTGCCAACCCACTCTAAGTATTTACAAAAACTGAAAGCAAGCATCACCTAAAAGCTTTATAAATGAATTCTCATAGCAGTTATCCTTAAAATAGACAACAACCAGGAGAAAACAAACGCCAATCAACAGGTAACTGGATGGACAAACTATAGTTTTCGCATACAGTGGTATATTTCATGGCAATAAAATAGAAGAGTGACCAGCACATACAACACTATGAAATTCAAATGATGATGATGAGTGAAAGAAGCCAGAGGAAAGGAGACATTCTATAAGCCATTCATACAGTTCTAGAAAATTCAAACATCTATGGTGATAGAAAGCAGAGCAGCAAATGCACATTTACAGAGCTGAAGAAAAAGCTGAATTCCACAGATGATTTATGAATGTTCACTGTACTGATAGTTGGAGAGATATACACATGACAAAACTCATCAAACTTAGTATTGTACAGCTGCACTGCTTATTCTGTCAAGTATATCTCAATAGATCTGCTTATTATAAAGTATGAAATTGTACCTAGCAAATTTAAATAAACCAGCAAACTCTTCTGTTATTTTAGAATAAAATGATACTTGAATAAACCTGTGGTGCTATTATACACTATGAAATATACTTGGTTACATGATTATATATTTAAATACACTACACCTTAGCTTCTTCCTCTTGAGCTTTCTTCACAATTGCTTGTAGCTGTACCTCTCGTTTAAATTCAGCATGAAGTAATTTCTCTTCCATCATCCTGCGCCGTTGATCTAGTAATTCTTCCTTCCACTTTCGGACATCTTTCTCCTATGTATGACAAATTATCACATCATTAACTTCAAAATACACAGTAATTTAGCAGAAGACTAAAGGTAAATGGAAAAACCCATGAGTATGACTAATGTTTAAAAACCAACTACACGGCCAGAATACAGCTTTCATGATTCTCTGGCCACTTAATAATTGTGGACTCTAGTCAATAGTGTAGCTGATGTCTCAATTTTCTTATCTATAAAAAAGAGAATAGTACTCAGCCCTAAACAATACATTTATATCACCTCCTCTAAGGCTCAGCAATATTGCAAAAGAGGATAAGAGCTGGGTGACAGGATAAAAGCTGGGTGACGGGGGAAGGCCTGCAAAATGCTGTCTTCTGGGCACAACACAGCCACTGCAATTATGAACTTACAGCAGCTCCAGTTGCCTGCACGGGGCCTGCACAAAATTAGGTCTGTCAACAGTCAGTCATGGATGAGGAGATCATGGGACCCACCCCTCTGTGGGGAACTACTGGCTATTAATGGTCGCCTGGAAAGCGAGTCATGTCTTCAGTTGTATACCTATTTAGTGAGCCCACCAAGCTTCAGTGGATAGTTCCACACCCATGATCACATGGATGGCCCTGGTAAAACCTAACAGATCACAAAACAAAAAGACATAAATGTGAAAAATGGGACTATGGGGATAGCGTAGACAGAGGCAGAAGGGCGAAAAGAGAAGTGAGAATAATAATAATCAGAGTCCATATATACAGGTATGAACCTGTCAAAGGATAGTTATGTATGTCATTAATAAAGTAAT
The DNA here is from genome assembly GCF_949786415.1 of Peromyscus eremicus. Taxonomy (NCBI): domain Eukaryota; kingdom Metazoa; phylum Chordata; class Mammalia; order Rodentia; family Cricetidae; genus Peromyscus; species Peromyscus eremicus. The sequence continues at coordinate 50,217,340 of NC_081422.1, forward strand.
ACTTCTGAGAAAGGGGGTAAGGAAAAAAACAGTACCTAGATGGGCTATTTTGAAGATTTAGTTAAATGAATAAACCTCTCAGGACAGTGCATTAGAGGTGACTGTATTTGCAGATTATTATTGCACTGAACCATGAGACACTTAGAATGAATATTGCGTATGATATTTAGCATTCCTTATCAACTTGACTGGCTCTACAAGCACCTACGAGACAAACCGAAGGCTAGGTTAATTCTGGCAGGAAACCCAACACAACTGTGGGCCACAACAATTCAGGGGCTGGGGTCCAGGACTGAAAAAAGGAAAAAGCAAGCTGAATACTAACATTCATTTCTCTGCTTCCTGACTACAGATACAGGATCAAGAATAGCACCAGCTCCTGCCTCTATGCCTTCCACGCCATGATGGACTGCACCCTCAAACGTGAACCACAAGAAACCCCTCCATTCCTAAATTGCTCTGTCAGCATTTTGTCACAGCAATAAAAAAAATAAATTAATACATGGTGTATTTCTTTTCTTTAAAAACTTTAATATTTCTACAATAAAGAATTCTTTTTTATTCTTAATATTTCAAATAAGAAAAGTAAATGATGTATTCAGTGCCCTGGGAAATCATATTCAATAAGAAGGCAAATCTACATGAGTAGAAAAATAAGCAATGAACATGTCAGTTGGATTTTATCTAAAATTCATAATTATATGTTGAGCAACATAAACAACTATGCAAAAAATATTGCTATACTAGGAACCACTCCTTAAAGTCTGAGCTTTGAAAACTGTTCCTCATGTGACACTGAAAACACTTGTCTTCTCACAGATCCAGTTTCCATATCTGTAAAGTGATAAACACCTGTACTATGTATCACACAGTTACTGCGGTCAGATGAAACTCTTTACTTAGAACAATGTTAAAATAAGAATCTATTATAAAATTGAAAAATAGAATTTACTACTGAAATTAGAAAATATACGGGGAAGATCAAATTAAACCAAGGAATCTCCACAATTATAAAAATTCCAGCAATCTCTGAATTGTTCACACAAATACTTGGAAGTCATATTATTAATACAAATATACACTGTGTAATTTTGTTCATATTTAAAAAGAAAATATGGCTATGTTAGAATATTTAATCTAAAAATGAAGTAATATTAACTTTGAAGAAATCTACAGCATAAATTGTTTTTCATATGCAATCTATTCATTCTAAGTGACAAAATTTTAAGATTAAGGATAAAAAAAAAAGGTCACATTGTCTTCTATCCCTAGTAAATTTAACTACTGTGTTTTGAAGGATCTAATGCTAACTACCTCATTTTTATAAGCATTCTTATTATTGTACTTATTATTACTTAGGAATGTAAACAATACACTTAACCTATACATTTTAATTGTCCAAGTACTGAAAGGCATCTTTTGTCACATAGATTTTTGTCCCTTTTGTCATGTCAGTTCGTCACATGTGTGAGGGAATCAGCCTCTACGATAGCTCCCAATGATCAAGGTCAACTGTTATTAGGTTCCTTGTATAACATCCTCCCGAAATGTGTCAAGATTGTGATAAGAAAAATACAGCAAAAATTATGATATAAAGACAGCACTGCTTCCATTTTATTAACTTGCATGCATTCTCTCTCTTATTCTCTCTTTTATGCCTGATTACTTTGTAGAGGAACCACCAGTTCAGGATGAAGCCACCCAGACTGAAAAGAACACCTAGCAGGGAACTGGAGTTTCTAGACAATAGCCAAAGATGAATTAGGGACTAAGAACAACATCAGTGAGTTTGGTAGGAGCTCTCCCTTACCCTAGGTGACTCAAAGCTGCTTCACAAAACCAGAGCAAGGACCACTAGGTAGTCTATTCTTAGTTTTCCATGAAAAACAGTAAGTGATCATGTGTTGAACAACATCCATCCTATCCCAAGTTATGTTTTTATATACTCCATTTAAATATCATAGTAGGTCATAATACATTTATTATGTATATTGACAGATTATATAGGAAACAGAGTCTTTGGGTACATGTCCATAGAGCTCTATCTCCAGCTGTATTGAGGAAACACCACCCAGTGGCTGCAGCTTACTTACATTCCCACCAACAGTGCATGCTTGTTTCCTGTTCCCCACATTATCACTAGCATTAGTTGTCCTGACTATTTTTATTTAAAAAGTTTAATTTTGATAATTTCACACACAAGAACCATACTTTTATCATGTCCACCACTCCCTCTTCCTTCTCCAACTTCTCCCATGTTCACCACATTCCCTCTCAAATTCATGACCTCTTATTCTTGATTGTCTTACACACACACACACACACCCCTACCTCACATACCCTTGATGAACAGGAAGACTTCTGCTGTGAGAAAGCATCTTATATTTACGAGAGGGAAGCTGTTCATATTATATCTCAACAATATGGTCACTAAACAATACCAGCACAATAACACCACCAGTTGATATGACAACATGGATGGGAGACATCTTAGAAGGCTTCAGCCCAGGTGAAGAGCTACAGGCAATAAATGCCTGCTGAGAGAGGGAGAATCTATCTTATCCAGGGAGGAGGCCCCTAAGAAGTTATCCAATCTCAAATGGTCGGTCTTTTGTTTCCTTAATCTTATTCACTCTGATTGGGATATAAAAAAATCTCAAAAGTAGTTTTAATTTCCAATTCTGTAATTGGATATTATTGTAAGTGGATATTATCCAGTTCTCTAATTGCCCATGGATAGTGAACACTTTAAACACATTTTTTCACAAGAGAAAATGCATGCCTGCTGGCCAATAAGCCAGGGTTGTGAGGCTCCCAGGCCCCAGGGGTGAACCTGTCACTATTATCTGCTAAATGGACATAGTACCAACTGCCATTTAAATTTAGACTGCTCTGCCCATAGATTAATGCAGCATTCAGACTTCATCAGAGAACTTTATGCAGTGGTTAATGCAGAAACTCACAATGGCCAAAGTGCGGAAAATAAGTAGCAGTGGATTGTTCAGATACATATGGAACACCTGTATCACACTCCATCCCCAAGACTTCAGGATCATCATGGAAGAGGAAGTGGAAAGACTGTAAGAGCCAGAGGTAGAGGAAGACCTGAGCAAAACACCGTCTTCTGGACATGACAGCTCCACTGCACTCACCAGTTCACAGAAACTGTGGTTGCCTGCAGAGGCCTGCTGTAAGATCAAATCAACATTCCAGGGTGGAATAAAGAGGGGTCATGAGTCCCCATCCCAAATGAGGACCTATGGAGAGGTGGTGGCTCCTTGGGAAGGAAGAATCAGGTTTTTTAAGGGGGGAGGGTGATGGTGGTGGTAAGAATGACAATGATGACAAGATAACAGGAAGTTGGGCAGTGTAAGGAGGTGGGGGTGGACCTGGGAATAGCTAGGGGACAAATATGGGATGAATATTATCAAAATACACTGTATGAAATTCTCAAGGAATTGATACAAATATTTTTAAAACAGATTCACTTTCTAGATATCCATACTGAGCATATAACCTCTGTCATTTTGGGGAAAGCCATGCCATCAGGTGTAAAGCGATACATCACTGAAGTTTAAGTTTCATTTCCCTGATCAAGTTGAACATCTTTCTGAGTTATTTTTTAGCCATCCAAGTTTTACTTTTTAAGAAGAGTCAATTAAGCTCTTTGACTAGTGTGTACAGGTTACTGTTGCTCTAGATATGCTGGCTCCCTAGTATTTTACATATTAATACCATATCTGACCACTCTGACAAGTATCTTCTGCCATTTGTAAGCCGTCTTCATTTCACTGAGTTTTCCTCTTTGCTGTGAAGAGGAGTTTTAACAGGGATGACTCTAGTTATCCAGTTTTGCTTTTATTGCCTATATTTTGATGTCATATAAAAAAATTATTGCCAAAGGTTCTCCCTATGCAGTCTTCAAAACATTGTATAATTTCTGGTCTTCTTTGAAATATTTAATATATTTTGCATTGATTTTTGTATACGGTATGGGACAGAAATGTTTATTTGATCCTTTTTTTGCCTTTAAATATCCGTTTTCCCTAGCACTATTTACTGAAAACACTATGCTTCCCCATGTACATTTTTGGTGTTCTTACCAAAGGATCAGTAGACTGGGCTGGAGAGGTGGGTCAGTGGTTAAGAGCACTTGCTGCTCTTCCAGAGGACCAGGGTTTAATTCCCAGAACCCACAGGGTAGCTAACAACCATTTGAAACTCCATTCAGAGAGGATCTTATTTTCTTTTCTGGTCTCTGAGGGTACTAGGCATGCACATAGTGCAGAGACATTCATGCAAGCAAAACACCAATACACATACAATAAAAATAAATAAATCTTAAAAAAAAAAAAACTGTCCTTAGTGCATGAGCTGGCTTTCTGGAACCTAGGGCCTATGCTGAGACATTTTGCTCAGCCTTGGTGTAAGGAAGAGGGGACTGGACCTACCTCAACTAAATCTATTAGGCCGAGCTGAATCCCCAGGGGAGACCTTGCCTTGGAGGAGGTAGGAATGGGGGAAGGATTGGGGGGGGGGAGGCTGGGGGGGGAGGAGGGAGGACACGGTAATCCATGGCTGATATGTAAAATTAAATTAATCATAAAATAAAAAAAAGAAAAAGACACAGTGAAGAACAAACCAAATTTACAAAGTCAAAAAAAAAATTTTTTTTTTAAGAGTTCAGTAGCCATGGTGGCCCCAGCTTACTTCTGGCTCCACTAACATCTACGCATACTCTTTTACAAGTGTTATAGCATTTTTATTAATATGTCTGTATAATAAGTTTGAAGTTAGGGAATCTGATATTCCTGGATATTTTTTCTTAGTCAAGACTAGTTTTGTACTTGTGGTCTTTTATATTTCATTAGAATTTTTTTGTTTTCTTTCTTTTTTTTGTAGAAAAAAAGAAATCCCAAACCAGAGGAATTTTATTAGGTATTCCACTGAATATGAAGTTGCTTACAGAAGTATGGTAGTGCATCAGGTTATTTCTTCTGATCAATGAACATTAATGTATTTCCATTTACTTTTGTCTTCTTTATTTTCTTTCATAGATCCCTTTTACCATTTTCAGCATACATCTTTAACTTTGTATGCTTAAGTTAATTTTATTGTTTATGTTGTGAATGTCATTGCTTTCCCTTTTAGAGAGTTTACTTTAGCTGACTATTATAACAGAACGGTAACCAGCAATCACAAGGTAGAGGCAGAAGGATCATGAATCCTGGCTCTTTAAAGTGTTTGAGCAAATCTGCTGCTGAATTTCTCTACTAATATCTTAAATTGGTCACATCATTCTTTTTCTCCCAGGTTTTCTTTTTGTTGGATTGAACAGGAAAAGTATACTCAGCAAACTACTTTATAGTTTCTACATGTATCAGTATCTACACTTACCTCCTCACAGACAGGAAACATCTGCTGTACTAGTCCAAGGACCACCATTAGAGTAGTGAGCCCAATTCATTCAACATAACCAAACTCAAACTCTGATTACTACTAGTGCTCAGTGGCCATATGAAGGTCATACAAACCTTTCTAATCCCTGACATGCCTTGGTGAATAAACAGTATCTATGTAAATCTGTGATTAAGGTTGTTATAAGAGCTCAAAAATAATGTAGTATACTAATCAGTAAATGTGGGAACCCACATTGACTCCCTCTTGTGGCTCGAGTTTTTGACTTAGGGTCAGAGAATTCAAACTTGTTTTTGCTCCTCAGGGCTGAATACCAGGATGTTTTGCCAAAGGCCATGAACACCAGATGTCCTGAGAATTAAGGAGGTGTTTACACTTGTCTGTTCCTTGAACCATGGTGTCCTTAAGATAAGGAGGTCTTTTTGCCTCCTTGCTTTCTGTATATAAAGGCCATGAGAAATAAATTCAGGGCTACAGTATTCACTGAGAGCCCTCCCAATTCTATTCTGTGTCTTGTCTCTTCTTAATCCATGCTCCCCTGTTCAGGTGCTGTTGGACAGGTTGGCTGATCCCAACAAGTAAACACTTAAAGTATTTGGTAAGACAGTAACTATCCTATCCTATTTATATATTAAACAAATTATGTTCTCTGATCTCAATCCCATTAACATACTAGTATGTTTTCCATGAATAAGAAAAAAAATCAGGCTCAGCTAATCATAAAATATAGGATCTATTTGAAATCTTGGTTGATGGCCTTACTTAATGAAAGCACAGTGACTTGAAGGTCTTTAACAAACATCTGTCCTTTCTACAGTACTGGCCTTGAAGTGGGAAAGGGAAGAGCATCAGGATACAGAGAGGGGCTCAGAAGCACACGCTCAGCTACCTGTGGGGCACCCTGATACATCTATGCCTTAATCTATGCATGAAGACTTGCTCAATCAACTTATACTCAGCTCCAAATCTAGGTGATTAAAAATCCAGGAAGGACTGAACTGTAATTCACATTTGGCCAAACCAAGCATGGTATTTTGTTCTTTGACTAATTATTACAGTCCGGAGATAATAATTTGCACACTCCCTAGGCCAAATATACATGACTTCAGTTTATAGTCCTAGAAAATAAGTCAAATTTTAGAGCCAAAAACACCTAAAGCCTAGAGATGTTAAGCTACTTATATCTCAAAAAAAGGCTTCTAGCAAACTCTAAAATGCTAACCAGAAAGAAGTTTCCCCTTTAACATTGTATTTACTACATCTAGAAATACTATTCCAGCAATGGTGACCAGACAAATCTCTGAAGTTATGTGAATGGAAGGTATGAGACTCAAAAGTTACAGTAGAAAAGCAACAAGGCTCACTGGAGAGGCATACTTGTCAAGCATGATGTCCTGAGTTCAACTGTCAGGGCCCACATGGTCCAAGGAGAAAACCAACTCTTACAAGTTCTCCTGTAACCTTTCAGATAGCACCATGGCACATGCATGCATGTGCATGTGAGTGCGTATGCGTGTATACACACACATACACAAACACAAACACAAAATACTAAGTTGCAGTAACTGAAGACCTTCTGAAATTTCAAAAAGTCCTTAAATGAAATAGCATAACTACTGCATCAGAGAAAGTAGCTCCATGAAAGTCACTATTGGGACTAAGAACCTACATATCTGAGATGAACCATAATTGTCTAATTTAGCAAAGGGCTAGAGATTGGAACTGGATCACTTAAGACCCTCACTTTTTGTTCTATGGGGAGGGAGCTACTGAGCATTGAACCAAAACACCCAAAACGCTACTCAAGCCCTCTACACTGAGCAACACCCAGTCTCCTGTGATGTGCTTGCTCACTGTAACTGATATTAGGGTTTCAGCTTCTTTCCAAAAGTTGTCACATTGTGTTACTATGTATCAATTCTATCCATGTGCATTTTAACACGTCTGCCCCACGGAAGAAAGGCTGAGAAATCCACCAATGTAAAACTATTCCCTATTGCTTCTCGACCTTTTGGCTAAGATCAAGTGTAAAACTATTCCCTGAAAAACAGGTGCTGGTGGTTAGAGAAATAAGAGCTGCAGAACAAAAGGTTTTACCAACCAGACATGTCCCATGTCTCTTCATGTGTTATTATAAAAAAGGGAATTTCATAGGCTAAAATAATATTCAAAATTATAAAACCATCTGTGAATAATACTAAAACAAATACTTGTAAGAGATTCAACAGATTTCAGTTGATAAATGAGGTTTGAAAGGGTAATAAAACTGTTTTATGGATAAAAGAGGACTTAGCTATTTTACTTTCCAAGTAAGTATAATTTCCACTGAAAAGAAACATTATTGCATAGTTGTTTCTATTTTCTTAAATTCAACCAAGTCTCCTATGTCCTTAACACAAACAAAGTTCCAACAGTTGTACAATTCAAACCATGTCTCCACAGCTTTTCCTGGGCTAGCTTGGACAGTCCATGCCTCATAATAAATCTGTTTTATTGTCCTACTGCACCTACATTAGCATTTTTCAAATATGCTTCCTGATATGGTCACCACTACAAGTAGTGTCCCATTCCCCTGCTGGTGAATATCGTCAATTCCTTCAGAAAAGCAGGTGTCTCCTTGGTTAGAGCAGAAAGTAACACATATCTCGGGTCAAAGATGAAGACATGTACAGTTGTTAAGCTAAAAGTTCCTAGCATTCCTATGCTCTGTCTTTGCCTGTTAATGTGTTCATGAACCCAATGTCATCATGTAAGTTTTTCAAGTGTCTCAAGAGGTCTACTTATTTAAATTCCAAAAAAGGGAATTTTGAGATTCAATAACAACACTGTCCTTCATAACTGGGATAGATGAGCCAGTGGGACAAAAAGTATACTTAGCTTTACAGTAGGGATATGACTCCAGGTAGAAAAGAAAACTATCTGTAAGACTACCCAGCCATGCTAGGAGTGGGTAGTCAAGGCAGGATGCTAGTACAGAGTGATCCTCAACCAGAGTAGCCTCAGTTACTATATTCTAGAGCTCCAAAAAAATCTTTTTGCTTCCTTTTATGGCTTTTATCTTGCTTTTGAACTTTTTTTTTAAGATTTATTTATTTTTATGTGTACGGTGCTCTATTTGCATGTACACCTGTATGCCAGAAGAGGGCATCAGATCCCAGTCTAGATGGTTGTGAGCCACCATGTGGTTGCTGGGAATTGAACACAGGATGCCTGGAAGAGCAGCCAATGCTCTTAACCCCCTGAGGCAGCTATCCACCTGCTTTTGAACTTTTTTATCCTTGTGGTTTTTGTTAAATTAGTGTGTTCTCTCATAGCTCAGTTAACATCCACAGAGATACTATTTTAAATACTTTGTCAAAAACTTGTAGATTTCCAAGCATTTGAGTTAGTTGTTGGTGTTTTATTATGTTCCTCTGATGCAGTTAGGTTTTTTTCATTTTAGAGTTCCTTTTGTCTCTGCCTTGCTATCTGTTCATTTTAAAAAATAGTCAATTCGTCCAAGATTCACAGTCTGGTTGCAATAGCAGAAGATCATTACCCAGGAAGCAGGTTACAGAAGTACAAATAGGGATAAAAAAAAAAATACAACATTTATTTTTATAACTCCTTTTACTCTCAGAACAACAACAACAACAAAATCTGCTTGAAAACAATCCACCAACTTATTTATTAACTTATTTAAAAACTGTAAAAGCTCACCCTTTCTAACAACTTTTGAAGTTTTAGTGTCTTCTCTTCGCGTAGCTTTTCCCTCAACTGCTGGGCTTTCATGTGCTTCTCTTCATACTTCTTCTTAGATTCTGCGATAGTCCTATTAATACAGACAAATGAACAAGATATGCACGTGTTCACATGACAAGGCTAAATCAGAGATCTTTGAACTTCAAAACTCTCAATGTATACAAGATGCATTTCAGCCTAGTGCTTGTCGTCTGGATAAATATGGAATGTCCTGATACATGATGCTGAAAATAGTCATGGAACAACTCCAGGTAATACTCAACATTTCCTTCTATTAGGCATTTCAAGAGAATTTTCCAAGGCCAGACCTTTTACGAGATGGCGAAGAAAGTTTTTCATGCATGTGAATTCCATGTCCTGGAAGTCTAGCTGGCTCCTCTTCTACAATATCCCCCCAGGATGTATTCTGACGCCAAGATTCACGAGCTAACAGGGGAAAAAAAGTTAAAAAGCAAAAAACATATATATATATATATATATATATATATATATATATATGAAAAAAAGTTACTGTTTAGCCATGTACTTCTTTAACACTAACTTTGAGATTTTTTTTTTTAATACACGTGTGTATCTGCACATGTATGTGGGGACTGGAGGACAATTATGGGTACCATCCTCAGAAACCTCATCCACTTCCTTTGATACAGAATCTCTCACTGGTCTAGAGTTCACCAATCAGATGATGCTGCCTGGCCAGAAAGCTCAGAGATTCCCTTGGCTCCATTCCCCTCACTGGGTTCATGAGCACATATGACCATACTTGGTATTTTTACTTGGGATTTGGGGACTGACCTCCAATGTTCAAGCTTGTAAGGCAATCACTTTACTTACTGAGCTATCTCCACATGAACATGACTTGTAAAAGCATTTCTACCTCAAATTATTTTACTTAAAAACTGCATATAAGATATCTAGTATATCCCATTATGCCTATGAACCAAATACTCAAAGACATATACACACAATACCTTCATAATCTGCAAGAACATCATTCCAATCCATAGACATACCACAGAAAGATAGACTCCCACTGCCCATGCTAGCCTAGAATGTAATAAAAAATGAAAAATTATTTTTGCACTTAATATTATAAATTTAAAATGAGCTACGTATCTTTTAACGTCTAATAAACTTCACTGAACCAACCAAACAAACAAAAACAAAATGACATCCCTTATATAGTCATAATTACCAAGCTAAAATACTCAGACTATGTATTCTAATAGTTTACTGGCCATCCACAAGAACAAATTAATTATATTTCACAACAAATAAACACAGAGCATATGTTGGAATTCAAAAGTATTTGACAGTAATTATCAGGAATAAATGAAATATAAAACTTATGGTTTTGTTCAAGAAATCTCCTCCATTAACATACATAAACTGAATACTTAGCCACAAAATAATACATCATTTGCTATTCACCAGTAAGATAAAACAAGAACAATACATTCTCCAGTCCCTAGAAATTACAGTCTGAGAAAAATTGGATTCTTACTTTCTGACAGACACAATTTCTTGATTTATAAAATGAGAATGAGAACTTCCTATTTATCAACTGTATCACATATGGGAATATTTTGTAATAATGTTAAAAGAAAACTTTGCTATTGCTTATTATTTAAGCCACCATCACAATAAATTTTACTATTATTCAAGATTTTGAAACACTAAGAAGCTCACAGAAAAATCACTGTCATTGTCAGTCTCGATGTTAATATCGTTGTTTTCTTCAGCTTCGATTTCCCTAGTTAACTGCTCTTCTTCAGCAATAGCACTGGCAATGGCTTCTTCATTGGCCTTCTCTAGGCGATCTGCTAGTTCTTCCTTTTTAGCGAGAACTTCTGCCATGGACTATTAGGTTTTTAAAGACAAAAAAACAGGGCAGAATCATGAAACATTAATGAATTTTTCTAGGATAATCATAAACTAAACATAGATATGAAAGTATCTATATAATAAAAAATGTTGACCTAAAATCAGAAAACCTGGATCCAACCCAAGCTCAAGCACGCATTAGCAGTATGACTTACAAGGTGCATGGAGCCAAGGACTTATTTACTACTCCATGAAATGTAACAACAATCCATGTCTGACCTTCTTTACCAGATTGCTCTGTATGAGAAACTGTGAAGTTATGTAAATAACAGATATTATCTATGGGAAAGTGAGAATTTCATCTGAATGGCCAAATTCAAAACAGCTGCAGATCAAATATTTTCCTTAAAAATGAAACAAGGATAGTATGCTATGATAGGAACATAGCAGGCTATAGAGACGATTATATTTTGAACATGTTTTTATAACCTAAAAATAATTATAATTAAACAATATGACTGAGGATTATCCATTAGTAAGTACTATGACTATCTCAGAATTTATACTATAAAGCAAAGGCAAACACTAAAATAACAAAATAAGATTTATGCTTAATAAACCAACAAAGTGGCCAGGTGGTGGTGGTGCATGCCTTTAATCCCAGCACTTGGGAGGCAGAGGCAGGTGGATCTCTGTGAGTTCGAGGCCAGCCTGGTCTACAGAATGAGATCCAGGACAGGCACCAAAACTACACAGAGAAACCCTGTCTCAAAAAAAAAAATTAAAAAATAAAAAAACCAACCAAGTATATAAAAGATTTTAAAAAGCAAAAGATGGAACAATATATACATGAGTCAAAGGGAAAACAAATACTAAGCTGATAATTGTAAACAAATCACATTACATATAGTCTAAACATCACCAATTAACCAGCCAAAACTGTCAAATGGGATCAAAAGCAACACTCAACTATGTTTCTCATAAGAAACTTAAAGATACAGATTTAAAGTAAATCACAATAATAAAGACAAAGAAAACCTGAGATAGGGAGCAAGTGGGGAATGACTGGGAAGAGCTGTAAGGAGTAAAGGTAAGGGGGAAATGATGTAATTATATTTTAATTTCAGAAAAAAAAAAACACCTGAGATAGTCACATCAAAGCCAGATTTCAGAGAAAAACTTATCACTAGGAACAAAGAAGGTCATTTCGTGAAGGAACAATTTATCATGAATGAAAATCTCTTAAAATCTAATGAACTTAAGAGAGTTTGAAACTACACAAAACAAAAGAGATCTAAGAACAGCAACAACAACGAAAAAAACCAATTGTGTAACTTCTTTAGAAAAAAACCAAGCAGTTCTCCAAATGGTTAAGCATGCAAGTTTATATGGCCCACCAGACTTGCAACTCCTTTATATGTATAGAGGAGAAATAAAAACATACAGACATAAAAATTGTATACTCATAATAGCTAACAGCCAAACAATAAAAATGGCCTAAATGTACAACTGAAGAATAGAAAAGTACAGTATTGCATATCCATATAACAGAATATTATTTGGTTGTAAGAATTAATAAAACTTAAAAATAGGCTAAAACATGGATATGTCTTTAAAGCATTTAGGTACATAGTCTACTCCTGCCATATCCAAAACAGGCAAAGGAACAGACACAGAAGGCAAGTTAGCAGGCCAGGGATGGTACCCAGTCCCTTAAGGGGAATGGCATGTTGTTACATATTACGGTAATGGACAAACAAGTCTGCGAATATATTTTAAGAACATTTCATTCTAAACTTTAAATGGATAAATTATGTTATATAAATTACAACTCAATCAATTTTATTTTAAAAAAATCAGTTACATTGAGAGAAGTCAACAGCTATCTCTAAAATGACAGAGCATGAAGACAGAAAATAAGACTACAGAAGACATGAAGATATTATCAACAAAACTGAACTAGATATTTTCCCAAGTGAAATAAAAAAACATGTTCACACAAAGATTCATGAATAGGACTAAGGATATGGCTCAGTGGCAGAACACTTGCCTAGAATGCACAAGTCCCTGTTTAAATCCTTAGTACTGCCAAAAAAGAAAAAAGAAAAGAAATGTAGACAATATTCATGTCATTTCTAACCAAAACAAAAACTAGAAGCAACCTAGATGTCTATAAACAAAAGAATGAACAAACATTGTACTTTGTGTACAAAACAAGCTACTACTGAAGCTAAAAAAGCAATGGACTATTATGCACACCTCATGGAAGACCCTAGAAACAACTATGCTGCTGAAAGATGCCAAAGAATATATGACTTAATTTATATCAAATTCTGAAAATTCAAACTTCAACATAGTAAAAAACAGGAGAAGAGGATACAGGGGAAGAGGAAGAAGGGAAAAGCAGGATTGGAGGGAAGGTTGTGGAGAAGAATGTGGGAACTCTGAGTGCACTCCCTGGTTCAGGCTCTTGGTTATAGTGGTGGTTTCAAAGGTATAAGCATGGGAAAAGTTCATCAATTTGCATACACTAAGTATGCAAAGACTACTAAAAGTCAATTATAATGCAATAAAATTATGTCAATCTGCAAAAACTTAAACCCTAGGTTTTAAGTAATGTGGAACAGAATCTACACATCTGTATTTTGGGGGCTTCCCTTCCTCATTCAGTAACAGGCTCCCTTCAAAATACACAAAGAACAACAACAACAAAACAAAAAACTCACAAAGGCTGTCCCCAAAGAACAGAATGAGTTAGGAAGTTTAAAGACTATTACTGTGCATCATACATTCCTTCTAGAAGCCTGAAAGTCCTACAGAAAGTGGCTGTTACTAATGTGCCACACAACATAAAAACAATACCTAAATTCCAAACATTGAAGTGTTCGTGTGTGTCTGCAAAAGGTATGTTAGTACATAGATCTACTGTTTCCTCGTTGTCTCAATTTTATATTTATTGAAATATATTTCTATTTGAAACATGAAAATCTGAGATTCAAATCTTGTACCAGAGCTTATGAATGACACACTGATTCAGCATCCATATATAACTTTATATTCAGGTGGTGAGATACAAATAATTTACTATTACTTTAAACAACTTTTCAAGAAAATTTTAAAATTCAATTCTAAAATGTTAGAATTAGCAGAAACTAGATTTATAAGAGTATATTATTATATCAGCAAAGGTTAGCTTTTTCAAAGTTTTTATTAGCATATATTCATTAGACACAATAATGGGCTTTTATTATGACATTTTAATGCACATCTATAAAGTATCTTCTCACGAATATTTTTACTCTTTGAGAATTTCATAAAGTATATGACATTCCCATTGCCACCTTCCCATCCCTTCCCACTTAAGTAAGGATTTCTTCTTCTTCTTTTTCTTTTACCATCAAACTGAGTTTGTGTTGCCCAGCTAGTCTTGGAAATAGGGCCTCCCTATCAAGTGGTCACCTCATTAAAGAAATGTGATCACATCATTAAATAAAACTGACTCTCCCTCTCCTAGAAGCTTCCAAATGCCATAGTTCCTGAGCTAGTGGTGGATTTCATGTCTTCCTCCTGACCCCTATGCTGGAGTTTTGGACAATCTTGTGCATGCTGTCACAATTGCTATGGGTCCACGTGTGCAGCTGCCTTGTTGTGTATGGAGAACAGTGTTTTCTTGACGTTACTGACCACCTCTGGCTCTCACAATCTTCCCAAGGCTCAGGGATCTCTGTAGAAAAGTTTGGCTTTTTTACAAAAACATTAAGGCTCAAATTCAGGGCCCACACATCCCAAGCAAGCACCCTATTACTCAGAAAGATTCCCAGTCAATTTTTAGGAATGGCTCTAAACAGCCATTAATAGGTAAACAGCAAGTAATCTGGGTTTTTGCTTTATTTTAACTAGTCTTATGACAATATCACACTGAGAAACAAAATAAAAATCAGTTTTCTCATCATTGCAAGAAATCTTTGTTTTTCTCCACTTAAGAAACTTCATGTGACACTACTAAAGCAACCCATGAGAGCCCCCCACAATCAAATCACAAAATAAACAACTTAATATGCTTTCTAGCTGCAGAGACTTAAAAATATAAATATGACAAATCTTACACCTTACATTAAAGTTATTACTTGCTTGGTCTTAATTGTGTTAAATGTTTTAAAGTCCATTACTAGAAGACACAAGAAGAGAAAAGCTTACACAACTTGTTAAAGGAACTAAACAGTATGTTTGTTATTGCTGCCATGTTCATTTCCTTTTCTTCACTTAAACATCTCATGTCAATTTCCTACTAGAGTTTCTGTGATTATCTCTTAAGATGTAGAATTTTACCTAATGTCACTTGCAGATATCCTAAATTTTTAAATTTTAAAAAAAATTATTATATATAATTAATTGCCTTTGAAAAAAATAAAATGAGGGACCCAGGAAATGGTTCATTTGGTAAAGTACCTGCCACTCAAGCATGAGGATCTGAAGTCAGGTGTCCAGCACACACAACACAGGCATAGCCTTTCCTATCAGTAACCTGGGAGTAGAAGTGTGGGGCAGGGGAGTGACAGAAACAGGCAAATCCCCGAGTTCATGGCCTAGCCATCCTAGCCACCCTAGGAGTTGCAGGTTTAGGAAGCTTCCCTGTCTCAGTCAGGGAGGGGAGCAATAGAGGAAGACATACTGACACTATCAGCGCCCACACAACTGTGCATGCACAACCATACCATGTACACACACATAGATAGATAGATAGATAGATAGATAGATAGATAGATAGATAGATAGATAGATAGATCTCATATACACACTTACACAAAGGGAAAGGTTAAAATATGTATATATAAATTACAAAATAAAATTTGAATCATAATGTATCTCATTTACATATGTGCCCATTTCTTTAAAAAGATACTTAAGGAAAGCTAGTTAAGTATTACTTTAGATCAGCCCCAGGGTTGAGGTGTAGTAATATTAAAATGAGAAAAAGGAATAGATGAGCAAAAATTAAGTAATCATACAAAAACATAAAACTACAGATAATCAATGCATTTTCAAAGATTTAGGACTAAAGATAAATAAATTTCATCTTAAAGACCAACTCCAACTGGTTTTGAAGGCCCACTTCTGCAATCCTAGCACTTGGAAGGTGTAAACACAGTCAGGAGTTCAGTGTCATCCTCAGTTACATAACAAACTGACAGTACACAAAACCTTGGCTGAAAAACCAAAAGCAAAGCAAAGTAAAAGACCAGCAGGCGTCCTTTCCATACATAGGAATGCCAGATGTTAAAGAAAAAGCCTTTGCTGGTACAGAGTTAGTTTTCTTTTCCTTTCTGGTTATCTGTTTAGCGTGTGTGTGTGTGTGTGTGTGTGTGTGTGTGTGTGGTTTTTCAAGACAGAGTTTCTCTGTGTAGCCCTGGCTGTCCTGGAACTAGCTCTGTAGACCAGGCTGGGCTGAAACTCACAGAGATCAGACTGCCTCTGCCTCTGCCTCCAGATCACTGGGATTAAAGGCATGTGCCACCACTGGCCAGCTAGGTTTGGTTTCTTCATCCTGGACTAAAATGTATTTGATCAAATCACATACAAACTGATTCTGAACAAGTTTTAACTGTTGTACTGCCATTTTCATCCTCTACAAATCAGCTAGAATCTTAACTATATGAAAATATTACTGCAAGAAAAATGTTGAAATGAATTGACATATAAACCTGTTTTGTAAAATATAAAGTTATAATACAGATTGATATTATTTAAATTTATTCCTTTTTAATATAGTTGTACAGAATTCCGATAAGTTGTTCTTACCAAGTCAGCAGCACTCACATTTGAAATATCTGAAGGGTCTGTCTCATTCACTATTCCTGCTTTCTCGGCCAGAACTCTGTCTTTATCTGTTGGCAAAGCTGTGGTGGCTTGTTGAGTAACAGCAAGGCATACTGCATCACTGTGAACGGTTGGTATTTCAGAAGTATGCACTGAACTGTCTTGACTTCTACCAGAATTCTTGACATCATCCAATATACTCACTGTGAACTAAAAACACATACTTTTAGAATAAACCAGGGACAACTTTCAAATGTACCAAATATTAGATTTTGTAAAAGCTAGTTCTGCTTAACCTACCAACTATGAAGTAGCACTTACCTAATAGAAAAGTCCCCTCCCCATCCCCCAAAGCTTAGCACAGCAGAAGAAAGAAACCATTCAGTTGCAGAAACTTTATCTACATGCCCACTATGTGTTGAGCATCATCTTTGGTACTCTGAGAAATGATGCTATATAAATTGCAACATTTCCTTTCAGTAGACTGGCTTTATTTTAACATTTATTTATTATGTATGTCTGCATTTGTACACATATACGCACTTGTCACTAAGCTGTGTGATCAGGGAACAACTTGCATGAATAGATTCTCTACTTCCACTATGTGGGTTTTGGGTATTAAACTCGGGTCACTGGGCTTGGCAGCAAGTGCCTTTACTTGCTAAGTCATCTCACCAGCCCTAATAGGCTAGTTTTTAATGAGCATTTCATATCTCTCACAAGGAAATCTAGTCACACTCATAATGCTAACTGCTGTACTCATTTAACCAAAGGTATTATACAGTCATTTGTGAACTGTCTAATATCAAGTGGAAGGAAACCAGCATCCTGAAAATGTCCTGATATCATTTTTTACTAAAATACATTTTGGGGCAGTTTATTTACAATTATCAAACTTGTCCTCTTTAAAATATGACCTCATAAATCTTTGAAATTTTGGGAAAAAAACTGAAAAAGACACCCTATAGTTATTCTCAGAAAGAAAGTTGAGCTAATAGAACACTTCTAAAATACCCAGTGTGACTCCTCTCGCAATTTATGTACTTTAGATTTAGATGTCCCCCATTTCCCCCTCAAGAGCAACACACATGGCCAACAGAAATGTGAAAATACAAAAGGACACTAACATTGACTTAGACTACCTACATATCCATTTTAAAATCTAATTTAGTAAATACAGCCAAGTCTATTTTCACATTCCAACAGATTTAAAAAAAACAACAGTGCTTTATGTTTCAATTATATTTCAAGTCAAAGAACTAAAACCTAGAATTGTGAATTTAATACTCACATCACTTCTAAATAAGCATTAATAAACATTGCAGTGGCCATAAAGTTCCCAGTTTAATGAACTGTTTCTAAAAATATAAAACTTGGCCAAGTCTCACAAGCTACTCTAGACATCCTACTATTGGTCAGAACTTAGCATCCAAAGTGTTGATTTTAACATAAACATCATTTAAATTGGGTCATGCTGTTTACAATGTTATCAACATTATTAACCTGCCAGTCACCATGGTTTGTAATCTTCTTGACAATATTTATATTTGCATTACTGGTGTTTATAGCATAGTTGACTATTTATTAAAAACTCAGTATTATTTATCTACGAAATCAAAGCTACACCATAAAATGAAGTTGAAAAAAGATATAAACACCCTAATTCCATTTTTAGAGTGACAGTGAAGAATATGAATACTGTTCTTACTGACTTCCATCAAAACTAAGCTCTTACACTGTAACCTTATGGCAATGTTTGAAGTACACAAACTTTCTCTGTATGAACTACTCTCAAAAATATATTTATTTCAATACACAAAAATGTCATTAATCTCCATATCAAGTTAGAGTTTTAAGTAAGACACATCAGTAAAATTCCTGATGATAGGTAAAATTTAAAAGTGAATTCTTCCCAGGCATGGTGACAAATGCTTAGAATCCCAGCACAGAGGCAGTAGAGGTAGGAAGAACATAGGAAATCACAGGTTACATTCAGTGTAACCTATCTCAAAAGCAGCAAGACTTAGGCATTGTGCCGCACACCTCTGATCCTAGCATTCAGGAGACAAAGGCAAGTGAACCTCTGTGAGTTCCAGGGCAGCCTGGTCCACATAGTAAGTTCCAGGCCCACCAGGGTTATGTAATAACCTGTTTGAAAATAAAAAGCAGAAAGAGAGGGAAGTAGGAAGGGAAGGGAAGGATGGAGAGAGAGAAGAAAGAAGAGAGGGAGGGAGGAAATAAAAGAAGGAAAAGAGAGGTAAAGAAGGAGGAAAGGGGAAAAGGAGGGAGATCTCTTCACTAAGTATCTCCAAGCATTCAAGTTTCTTAAAGTTACAGCCAATAAATATATAATGACTATTTTCTACATATCTCAAATTAGAACATTATGTAAGGTATCACTTGAAGAAGCTTGCAACCTCACAAAGACATAAAACACGTACAGTGAAGAGCTCTAGTACATCAAGAGTACTGTAATAGTAGAGCCTTGTCATGGCCAGGCTTGGTAGTGCACACTTGTGGCTCCAGGTGCTCGGAAGGCTGAGAAAAGGATCACAAGTTCAAAATCAGCCTGGGCTACAAAGTGAAGTCAAGGCCCCTTGGTAACATCTTGTCTCAAAACAAATAGTTTAAAAAAAAAAATGTAGCTCAGTGATAGAGCACTTGCCTGGCATGTTCATAACCCTACAAGGCTCACTTCCCAATACCAAAAAGTAAAAAATAAAAGAAAAAAGCAAGACCAAGAAGTTGAGGATTATTTCCAAGGAGGAAAATATCTTTTAGATAAAGATTAACTTAAACAGCATTCTAAACTGAAAATATTACAACTATTTTATGAATGATTTGTTTTGATCCTTTCTTCTGATAACAAGATGACGTAATATGTCATTATTAATTTTACATAATAATTACACCAATGAATGAGAAATTGTATATAAATATCTAAAAAGTGTATGAGTTCTTAAGTCAAAGAAGAAATACTGGGAACCTTAACTTCAAAAAGGATACTTAACATTGACATTTGCAGATGGTTAAAGCAGAACAATTTCAATGGTTCAATGTCCTTTTTTAATGATTCTAAACCCCAAATGAAACAAAAGAACACCATCTGAGCCAATTATAATAAACCTGGTCAATTACAATCATTGTGACATTAAGTGAAATCACTTTATTTCTGTCATAAAGAGATAAAACAAACTGAACTATAGACAAAGAATGACTAAACAAGGAACACTGTTTACAAAGCAAAACAAAACAAAAAAGCTGCAATGAGGTCTTCCAAACACTTCAAGTCATGAAAGCCTAAGAAAGAACTGTCCCTAATGAAAACAGTAAAGAAGCTGGCCAGTGGTAGCACACGCCTTTAATCTCAGCAATCTGGAAGCAGAGGCAGGTGAATCTCTATTATTTTGAGGCTAGCCTGGTCTACAGAGTGAGTTCCAGGGCAGGCAAGGCTACACAGAGAAACTCTGTCTCAAAAAAACAAAAAAAAAAAAGAAAAGAAAAGAAAAACAGTGAAGAAACAAAACCAAACGTACTACAAGATTCTAGATGAAACCATCTAAATCAGGAACAAATAATCTACAAAGACGATCAGTAGGGCCATGCATAGTAGCATATTCCTGCAGCCAGAACTCAGGAGGATGAAACAGGATGATCAGGGGTTTGAAGTCAGCTTGGGCTACACAGCAAGACTGTCTCAAAACAAAAAAGCAAACAACAAATCAGCCAGTCATGGTAGGATAGAACTGCAATGTTAACCCCTGAAAGGCTGAAGCAGGAGGTTAGTTAAGTTCTAGGCCAGCCTGAACTACATAGTAATTCACCCCTCCCATAAACAAAGGGGTAGTAGGCAAGATGGCTCAGTGGGTGAAATGCCAAACCAAGATGGCAGGAGAAAAGAAACTCTTGTAAGTTGTCCTCTGACCTCCATAGGTATACCATAACACACACAAAACAAGTGCAATCTTTAAAAAAATAATAATAATAAGCTTTTAAAATTTTAACATAATACTAAAAACTTAAGACAAGTGTTCGATTGGAACTCCCAGCTCACCCCTGCATGATTCAGAAAGCCTCATTCATGTTTCTCCCCAAACCCTGCCTACTCAGAGAATCTCCGAACAAAGAAAAGGCCCAGTTCCCCATTCTTGGTGGCTATTGAAGCTTCCTCTTCTGAAGTTGCCAGCTGCCCAAGTCCCCGCCTAAAGTGCTCAGCTTTTGAGCATATTTGGGCACAAACCTTATCTACAACCTATATAAGCTCACTGCTTTCGTTTGTGGACACAGCTTCTCTGGCCTCCATGTCGGACTGGAGACCCCACCCAGGAGTTGCTTTGCTCAAATAAACCTGTTGTTACACTTTTTCAGTTTGGCTGGATCTGGCTTACTATCTCAGCAGAGAAACCTATTATGGGGTGGAGGTGGGGGGGGGTGTAGAAAACCTATTAACAATAAGAAAAATCTGAATATTGCCATATACTAGATAGTATATAAATGTTAAATTCACTGAACTTCATAATATAGCTACATAAAAGAATATATCTGTTTTCAGAAGTTACATGCTATGGTATAAAAGTAGATGGCTTTGATATTGGCAAAGTATAGACAGACATGCAGACAGAGAAAAAAAGAAAACGTAATAAACATTAACTTGTGAATCTAAGTAGGGGGTAGATTCACCAACCTAATCTTAAACTTTCCCTAAGACCTCAACTTTTAAAATGAAGAATTAAGTGGAAAGGATGAGACACCCTATCACACACAGACATCTTTGAAAACAGCAGTGAGGGTTTTCAGAATACATTACCTGAGTTCTCTCTGCCAGAGGATGGTCAGAAGAGTGTGATGAGTCTTTGGACAGAGATTCGAGAACAGAAGGCCTGTCTTCGACAAGATCACCCTTCTGTGTCCTTTCTCCAGGGAAAAGGCATACATTTTCCTTATCACTGTCATCCTTTGATCTTAAGGTTTCCGTCACTAGTGAAACTCTTGGCATCACTGCTGTGGATCGGGGACGAACTGGCCTTCCTCTCTGAACAGTCTCCCATCCTTCAGCATCTTTCCGCTCTATGTAATTAAGGGAAGAAAATAAATCAAATTTTCTTTATATGATAAAAATATCGGGAAACCTATAAAACAGCAATGTTTTCCAATCTGATTTTATTAATTGCGCCTTTCTAATTGTTTTCCCAAAAATGTTTTAAGGCAAATTCTAGACATTATTGCACTCTTACTCAGTCTGTTTCTTAACAGAAAGCATCTTTAATATTATTAGTATACTCAGCAAAAGTAATAATGCCATAAATCACATCAATTCTATATTCAATTTTTAGTCATGCTTAACTTTATCAAAAGTACATGTTATTAAGTATATCTTATTTGTATTTAAATATAATACAAATTAAAAGAGAATCATAAAATGAATAAAAAAAGAGAAAATTGAATTATAAAATTAAAAGAGTGTAACAAAAAATTTCATTTTCCAGTTAATTTAACCAGGTCCACTTCAAACCATGATGATTAATCACTTCATTCTTTAAAAGAAAGAAAAACATTACTGAAAACTTGGATCTAATCCATTAGTCATGACAGCCAACACAAATACTATCATATAATTAAACAACTGACGCAAGTAAAATGTAGTATTTCAAAATAAAAACTATACAAAGGTCTCTTGGAAACACAAAATAGTTACAGACAAATTACATCTTCAATGAACCTTCAGTGAAAACTATATTGATAAATTATTCCCATAATAATAAATGTTTAAGAACAGCAAATCACGGATTAAACTGTCTGAGTTACTCTAAACAGAATGTTAGAACAAAAGTACAAAAACTAAAAATTACACTCCCTTTCACAAGCTTGTATGTATAAATTTTCCACTATTATGAATTTCATTAGTAAAGTTGCATTCAACTCAATTCAATACACTAATTAAAGAAGAATTGAAATACCCCACCTGGTTGTGATGAATTACTTATCACTATATTAAGTTCATTATGCTTGATTAGAATATTAATATTAGTGTTCAAGAGACAACCTTCCTGTAAGTTCCATGTTAGGTCTTTTTGTTTTCGAGACAGGGTTTCTCTGTGTAGCTTTGCGCCTTTCCTGGGACTCACTTTGGAGACCAGGCTGGCCTCGAACTCACAGAGATCCGCCTGCCTCTGCCTCCCAAGTGCTGGGATTAAAGGCGTGCACCACCACCACCCAGCCCATGTTAGGTCTTGATGTTAAGTTTATGCTAACATCATAAAATATAATCTTTTCCCCCTAGGACAGATTTTCAAAGGTTTGATATTTTTATTTTACAATTTAGAAGAATTCACAGGTACAGTCATCTTGACCTATGATCTTCTTTGTGAAAAAGTATTTCAGATTCACATTTTTTTTCAAGATACTAATAAAGTCCTTTCAAGCTTCTCTAATTCTTATGATGCAAATCTGAAGTTATGGTTTAAGAATTTTGTTAATTTCTTCTGATTTTCCAAATCTGAGGTATAATACTGCTTTAATACCCTATTACTATCTTGTCAATACTGGTACATTCTCTACAACATTCCTTTTTTCTCTTTTTTTCCTTCTTCCATATTATTAGAATCTGGTCATTTTATTCATCTATTTGAAAAATATTTTTAACTTTATAACTATTTTTCTTTTTAAGTTCCTTAGGCTTAACCTTTTCTTTTGAAAATTCAAAGGGTATTTTAGTTTTTCTTCTTTATCTCCTAAGTTCTTAAACATTCACCTTCATTCAATTCACTTTCTCAAATTTTCACTGAGATGTCCTTTCTGACATTATTCAGAAGTATCTTATAAAGTCCCAAATTCTTCAGAATTATACAATTATCGTTTTACAATTTGCTTCTAACTTAATTCCATGTGATTAGTAACAAAATACATTTTATTTCTATTTTATGGATGGTATGCACATGTGCATTTATGGGAGTCAGAGGCCAACTTTCAAGAGTTGGTTCTCTCTTTCCACCCTGTGAATCCTAGAGATGAAATCAGGTCATCAGTCTTGGCAGCAAGCCCTTTACCTACTGAGCCATCTCATCAGTAACGCTCCACCTCCCAAATGATTTAAATCACCTGAAATTTCCTAAGACTTTCTAACAACCAAGTGTATTTTAATTTGGGTAAATGTTCCATGTATATGTATTTAGACTTAATACTTCAGGTCATAAAAAAAGAACTTGAATGAAAATTGGCCTTTTTCTGCCAAAAACAGCCATAAAAACTAGACAAAATATATAAACGAGCTGTTTAAAACACTGGAAAGCAACCAGCATAAGCATGTCTTAAGGAACTACAATTCCTGAGTGAAGGGAATGGCAGCATCAGACCTACATGCACCTTAGCATTTTGACTGAAGACATTTGGGATTAAGAGTCCAGTGAAATGAGTTCTAGCAAAAGCCAGCATTCCTGGCTGGGTGAAACAGATATTAGAGTCCAGAGGCAAAGCCTTACAGAAAATGGGGGATACTACAGAAAAATAAGAAAAAAAAATCTGTGTTCAATCTTCCCCAAGGTGCCTGACAGCTCCTCAGCTTTTTGTATACAAGGCAAGACTCCAAGAAAGCAACAGAAAGCAGCAGCTGGACTGTTAATAACTAGTTAAGCAAAAACTGAAGCAACTGTACAGTGCTGGGAAACAAAACTGGAACTCAGGGATGGAATGGGGTTGTGAGTACCCCAGGGTTTTCAATGGAAATCTCAAAAGGAATAACAGACCTAATACAATCTCAAGCCAAACCCTGATAGGATTAGAACACAGTACTCAGTCTCTTCTCTATCATCTTCCCAGACAGAAGAGGAAAAAAAAAACCCAACCTATAATTCTGTATGTTTAGAGGATAGGGGGCAAGTATCTGTGTAGGTGTGTGTGAGGGAGGGTGGGTGCATGTGTGTGTGTGTGTGTGTGTGTGTGTGTGTGTGTGTGTGTGTGTGTGTGTGTGTGTAGACCAGAGCTTGATTGTGGATGTCTCCTTCTATTGCTCTCCATATTTGTTTTATTAGGTATGTCGTCTGTGCACGGTGCCCATGGCAATTCAGAGGACAAGTTTCAGGAGTTAGCACTCTCCTTCCACTATGGGAACTAGAAACTGAACTCAGGTCATCAGGGTGACTACTATCCAGGCCTATAACTCCTCAATAGCCTTCTCATTGTTGTGGCTACAGCCACTACCACTACAACCACTTGTTGCTGTTGTGGTTGCTACCACCACAACAAACACTGCCACTGTCCCCTCCTCCTATTACCAGCTTGATCCACTGGTTATATGGCCTGGAGGGGCTGGGATATAAACACAGGGCTGTATATATTTTTGGACCATTCACAATAGTGCTCCAAGTTCTGCACCAATCTCAAGTCTGGCACAAGTCCAAACGCAGGCTTTGAATTACACCTGTCAGGGGTTTCTGTTGAACGGGTGGGGTAATTTATTCTCCCATCTAGGCCTCAGTGAGAACTGCTACAGGTGAAAAGGTCACAGCTGAGGTGTGCAAGTTGTCTGAGGCAGCCATGTCTAGTGCAGACCTTCGGAAAAAGGAGTCACCGCTTCAGGGGCAGTGGTCCTTATAGCTGGAATAAAGCATTCTTGAATGGCAGATGATTTCAAACAGCAGGCTGACTTACAGGCAGTCTCTCCATTTGCCCAGGGGCTGTTCATCAGCTTCACACTTGAAGCAGCATACATTAAAACGACTCTGACAACTGCCTCTTGGGAAGTTGAGTGGCCACTTCTAAACAGTTCAAATTATTAAAGGAGGGAAACTCCAAGGAATAACTATATCAAGGAATTACCATTAAACCAGCATTCTTAACAGTGCTTAACAGGACCTTTTTCCTACTGTGTTGAACATCATTTAACTTCCTATCAAATATCCTTAAGGACGATTGGATATGGCCCAGGAGAACTTTAGTACTGAAGGCTTTTAGGGAAAAGAACTGTTTAAGAACTTGAAAATGACAAAAATATAAAGTGCCCCAAACATACAAATGGCTAATGACTGAAGAGAGGGTTTGCATGTATATACATGGTGTGGTGATATTTTGTTTGTGATCTAACATATAAAGTTTGCCTGAAGATCAGAGTGGGGAGCTAAGCTACTAGTTAGCCACAGAGGCCAAGCAGTGGTGGCACACACCTTTAATTCTAGCATTCGGGAGGCAGAGGCAGACAGATGTCTGTGAGTTCAAGGCCACCCTGGGCTACACAAGATTGATCCAGTCTGAAAGAGAAACAGAGCCAGGCAGTGGTAGCACACGGGCCTTTAATCCCAGCACTAGGGAAGTTGAGACAGGAAGTGATATGGCTGGGCAGAGAAAGGAATATAAGGCAGGAGGAGAAAGGAACTCACTTTCTATTTAGGCTGAAGATTTCATAGAGGTAAGAACTTGTGGCTGGCTGCCCTGCTTCTCTGGTCTTTCAGCTTTTACACTGATATCTGGCTCAGATTTTTCAAAACAGCTGTGATAAGTGTAGAAAGACAGGGACGACCAGCAGCTGCTGAAAGCTTTTTTCTTTTTAATTGATTCCAATCCTAATGTCACCCAAACATAAATACATGTCTATAAGAAAGCTGACTTTAAATTGGGCATCTGAGATTTTCTATGGTTTTATCACAAATGTGTTATTCAACATGGATTTATTTACATTCATTCTTATATTCTGGTATCACCACTTACTCTAGTTGGATATCATTTTTTTAAAATCCAATACTACATTTTTCAAAATCCATCAATACTTCACGTAGGTTTAAAAATGTTTTATGTTTGAGAATTTCATACATTTATATAATGTGTTTTGTTAAATCTACTCCTATTCTCTCCACTCTAATTCCTCCCCTCTCCATCTACCACTTTCCCTCCTAATCTCATGTGCTCTTTTGTAAACCTACTGGATCCACTTAGGGTTAGAATAGGACATGACAAGGTCATTGCCTGCATTAACTCATAACAGCTGTGACTGTTTACAGAAGATCGGTACAAAAATGAAGAAAATCGAAGTCCCAGCAGGCTGGGGAAGGAGCTGATGGAACCCATCCCTAGTTGACACACCACTGGCAACTGATGGGAAAGAGTCAGTTTTCTTCCGGGATGTGGACCCCAAGAGGCTACCCATCCTCCAGCAGATGGCCTTACACCCACAGAATCCACATTTTTAATGATAAAAAAGTAAATTATGAATGTACTAGCTGTCTTAATAGGTTAGACATACAGAACAAAAGATCAGCAAGTTAGAATACATATCCATAGCAAGTATTCAGACTGAAGTATCAGAAGCAAAAAGAATAGTGAGGAATACATATACTTTGTTAAACATGTAATGTGCCAAATTTGCTAAACATTTAACATTAAATATCTTTACTGATTTTGTTTTATGTACACACTTAGCTACTGTCATGAGCATGCTATGTCAGAAATAGAGGAACACATTTGTGTCTTCCTACAATGTCAGAATATATTAAGAATAAATTCACAAGGTAGGGTAGTTCAATTGGCAGGAATTTGCCTGATACTCTCACTTTCTTTGATAGTCCTAACCAAGTCAAACAGATTTTTAATTCCAATTTTAATTACTAATATTAACTCTTAGGTCACACATTACACATCACACAATAAAGCTACCTATCTGTATGTAAACATGTAAGTTACAAAATGACTCAAAAGGGATAGGAAGCAAGGGATTTTACAAAAGGTAGATTATTGAACCTATTATGAAAAGAAAAAGAGAGAATATGGATATGATAAGATAAAAAGGTCAATTATTGAATCTACTTTTTAAAAGGAACTACCTGTTTTAAATAGTAATGAAATTTTTTGTCTGAGTTTATCAAATGTTACTGGACTGGACATTGTTAATATATATAATGGAGTTTTTTGTCTGAATCTGTCAAATGTTAATGGACTAGACACTGTTAATGTAATTCTTGACTGTATATATTGTATATACTTATTGGATATAGTTCTTCTTGTATTAGTTATAAGTTTTTTTTAATTTTAGACATAAAAGGGGAAATGTGGTGATATTGTGTTCCCCAAAATATTGTGTACCCTAATAAACTTATCTGGGGTCAGAGAACAGAACAGCCACTAAATACAGAGGCCAGAAAATGGTGGCACACACACCTTTAATCCTAGCATTCCGAAGGTAGAGATCCATCCGGATCTCTGTGAGTTCAAAGCCACACTGGAAACAGCCAGGCATGGTGACTCGAACCTTTAATCTCAGTATGAACCATAGAGACCTGGAGGTCTATATAGACAGGCAGTGACGAAGAAGTCATGTGGTTGGGTTTACAGCCAATGAGAAGGCAGAACAGAAAGGCAATAAAAAGACAGGACACAGGAAGAAGGTCTCTCTCTCAGGGGAAGGACGGCAGCGAGTGGTAAGATAAGGTGGTCTTAGCTCTTGGCTACTACTCGATCTCTGGGCTTTTAACTCTTTATTTGGCTCTGTGTTTCTTATTTAATAAGACCATTTAGAATTACATCTACATAGGTAAGACTAAATATAAATATATAAATATATGAGGGGCAAGTTTTTTAAAAATATAAATATCCCTTTATAACTACAGGCAGCTAAAACATGAATAAATAAAAATTTTCAAAGCAGTACACTCAAAATCACTTGCCATTCTTGCGGGAAGTCTTCTGCACGGTCGTTGGTGCACAGGGTTGTGCAGATGTCACATCAGACGTGGTAGAGCCAGTATGATGAGCCTTCACCTTGTCCGCCCAACTGACACCTGTAGGTGCCAGACATGGGGCATTTACTGTGCCAGGTAAATTCCTATTGAGAAAAGTAAACACATGTAGTAAGTTAAATATCAAAGTAAGAATTGTAAAATCATAACATTATAAAAGTCTAAGTCTTCCCTTCCATTACTAGCTTTTATCAATAACAACATGTGTTAACAAGTCATTCTTGACTAAGGCTAAAACTGGTGCTTCATTGGCAACATTCAATTTTGGTTCTTGAAAACAGAGTAACACTATTATCTAAAGTTATTTTTTCCCAAATCTTCACACTGCCCTATCCACTATCTACAGTCACTTTAATAACTCACATTTATCAAAAATCTGTTACTAGATAAGCCTGGAATTCTTTTTCTTCATTAATTAAAGAATTATGACACAGTGAAAGTAAATTTATTGGAAAGCATTACAGATTCCTCAGGTCTGAGGAGGCCCCAGGGCTATGAGACCACTAAAGGGCTCAGGTTTTTCTTGGGTTCTAGTACAACCTAACAATGACATCCTTCCTTTCTTATATTGGTCCAAAGGTGTTCGTGTACCTCTTCTGTCACCAAAATTAGGTTCCCTATCTTGGTGTGCTGACACAGAAACAGTACTACTGGCTAACTGGGATTAGGGCCGCTCCTAACCCCCTTTCATCTGTGGTGAAATAGGCAATGAGAACTCACTGCAAGTAAAGAGACATAATCTACTTTCCCTCTCACTTTCTCCCTTCCCTGGGGCCTATGGCTTTGAAGATTCCCAAAATCTTAAATTTTTTTTCAGAAAAAAAAAATGACTCTGTTGTATATATACTAAATGGCTTACTATTTAAATTTTGAGTTAAAATAATAAACAAAACCAAGCTTTATAACTAACATCTCAGTTAGTAAACACAACAACCCAAGAAGCATGAGATGTAGGTAGGTACTAAAAGCAACCTAAACCCTTTCTGATATGAACCATATCAGAAAGTAAAAAGAAGCAATGCATTTATACAATGATAATGAACAAGAGCACATGGAGAACAGCATAAGAACTTTATGCACGGAGGCACTGCCGTGGCTAATACTGTCAACTGGACAGGATCTAGAATCACCTAACCGACAACCCTCTGGGCGTGTCTATGAGGGAGTTTCTAGACAGGGTTAATGAGGGTAGGAAGATCCACCCAAATAAGGCCAGCATCACTGCATGGGTTGAGGTCCCAGACTGAATAAAAAGGAGAAAGTGAGTGCACATTAACGTTCGTGTCTCCCTTCCCCCCCATCTGCTTCATGACTGCAGATACAAATGTGATCAGCCACTTCCCATTCCCTGCCATGATAAATTGTGTCCCATCCAACTATAAGCCCAAGTAAATTTTTTAAAGCTCCCTTAAGTTGCTTTAGTCAGGTATTTGATAATGGCCATGAGAAAAGTAATTAATGCATGCATTAAAAGCCTCCAAACTCAAATAAATCTGCATCATAAAATTCTTGGAAACAAACTAATGTACTGCAGCAAAGAACAAGTTCCCTGTAAACACTCTTTTGTTTGAAAGAATGTAGTTGGTTCTGTTTGTTATGTATCTTTTCCCACCTGCCTAAGGTCCAAGTATCATATGATTCTTAAGACCATCAACATTCACCAAAGGAAACACTATCTAGGAACTCCTATAAAAGAGATTGAAAGCAAAAGTCTAATTCTACTGAACAAAGAATCAGCTTTTACTAAATGCCAGCTACAATGTTAGGATGTTCAAGATACATAGATGTATCAAAGATCTTGCCTCAAAGATAATAGCAGAGAAAATAAACATTAAAAAAATTATAATGCTGGAGAAATAAGCTCAGTTGGTAAAGTGTTCATCATGTAATCATGACAAACCTTCACATATATGTGCAACTTCACATATACCTATATACACATGAAAAAAAAATATAAAATCTAGCATGGTGATGCACATGAGCAGTTGGGAGGCTAAAGAAGAATTATCACTCTAAAGTGACTCTGTGGTATACATTAAGATGGCGGGTGACCCCCATCTTAAAAACATTGTAGTAATCTGCAAATGCAATAAAAATACAAGCATATCCAAGGTAATAATAAGTAAAAAGCTGTTAACTATGAAATGGTGGGTGTGACAGATAAGGCAATGTCAAGAATGATCAGGTTTGGGGGCCAGAGATGGCTCAGTGGTTAAACGCACTTACTACTCAATCATGAGGATCAGAGTTCAGATTCTGATGCCCTCTCCTAGCCTCCATGGGCACCTACACATACACTGTGCATATACTCATACAGACATGTGCACATACACAAATAAATAAAATAATCTTTAGAAAAAAAGAAAGATTAGGCAATAGAGGAAAGAGAACTGATGAAGCAAGCACTTGCCAGCCTTTCATTAAATACACAATTAAGGCTTATATTAAAGAATTAGAGTAAAAACGTTTGCTTTAAAAGTAAATTTCCCACCCAGGCATGGTAGCACATGCCTATAATCCCACTTGGGAGGTGGAGGCAGGAAAATCATGAACTCAATGTCATCCTCAGCTGATTAGCAAGTCTAAGATTGTCTTGAAACACCATTTTAAAAGTCACAAAGTTAAAAATGATGGCAACAGGCACAATAACAATACTACAGAGCATATCACTAATCTGTAGGGCTTCCACATATTATTTAAACTATCTAGTTTTCAACAACAAAACAAATGAAAATCACACACAAAAAAGAAAATACACAAAACATTATGGCCCATTTATAGAAAACAGCAACAGAATTTAACAGACATAGCTTTTAAATTGACCCTTTTTGAGATCAAATGACCCTTTCATAAGGGTCACATATCAGATATCCTGCATATCATTTCAATTCATAACCGTAGCAAAATTACATTTATGAAGTAGCAACAAAAATAATTTTATGGTTGGGAGTCACCACAACACAAGGAACTGTATTAAAGAGTTGCAGCATTAGGAAGGTTGAGATCCACTGCTTTAATGCAATCATCAGTCCTACCCAGCTACAAACCCTGAGAGCTGTAATAGTGACCCACCTGCAATATGTGCCCACCAGATTTTTTTTCATTTTATTCAGACAATTTTAAACATATACACAATGTAGGAAAAAGTGTTCTCAAATGGCCTTCCTCATTCATTCCTCTCCTCTCTGACTTATAACTTTCATGAAGAATATACAAGAATGCAAACTCATGAAATTAAACTGTCCATAATAACTAGCTCTTCATCACTGTGCCCATAGACAAGCACATCCTATAATACCTGAGCTCAGAAAAAAAAAAATGACATCCAACGTGTAATGTAGTGCTTTTGGAGTCCTCTTAGGTAAATGAGAAGCCCACAGACAAAACTTCTCTGAGTCTAAAATGACCAGCTCATCACGGTTCTAGGCTTTTGTTCTTACTTTCTATCAATTTGTGAGTAATAAAGTTACTTTCCTGATTTTTTTGTGTAAACGCTAAGAAAGCATTACCAATCTCATAGTCTAGTAACTTTGTCTCAGATCTAAGAATCTGAGCAGAAATAAGTGAATCCTTCCCTGGAAATGATACATTATTTTACCTACATGGGGTTGGTATCTATGAATATTTTTCTCATGGGATACGATACACTATACTATAATACTATGAGTATTTTTAAAAATCATCTCACCCAAAATTCAAGCTTCTTCTTGCAGTTGATGTTACATTCATTCTATCTGTTGATGGGCTTGGAATCACATGACGTCCTGGAGACATCTTCTTTACTTCCCATGCCAGTGAAGTAGGTCTAATACAGAACATATAGTAGATTACATTAACAGAGAAAAAGAGAAACAAACTAATCTTTCCTTTTGGCTGTTAATGAGCAAAACCATAGTTAAAACATGTTTTGATTCTGATTACCAGAAAGGTTCTATACTAACAAGCAAGAGTCACTGATGGTTCACAGTACAGGATTTTCCACACAGCGAAACAACAGCGAGCACTACTTCCCTCAAAAGAGTCATGGGGTTACAGAAGACATGAGATGCAGTGCTTGTTTGCAACAGGGTACATTAGGCAGCTCTGGTTGGCCAGGAACTTACTATGTAGACCAGGCTGACCTGGAACTCAGAGATCCTCCTGCCTCTATTTCTTGAGTACTGAGATTAAAAGTGTGCACCACCATACCCAACTGAGATAAACATTACGAATTACAAACTTCTCCATATACCCAGAAAAAAATTAAAGCAATAGTATTGATTCAAGTAATTTTGTAGATATCCTAGAGAATTAAGTTTGGGGAAAAATAATCAAAACAAAGGAAAATAGTGAGGGTGAAAGGAAGAACACATGAGAAAACATGAACTACTCTACCTCTTAATCAGCATAGAGTAGAAACACAGACACCATCACTCTTTATTGGAAAAGCTAAGTGGTATAAATGACCTTCGGATCTCTATTCTCTGCCCCACAAACAGCTGACAGGATACATATCCTACTGAAATGTTTTTCTAAGCAACATCCTGTATTCCCATTCAAAGCCTATCATTCCTGTCAGTCTCTCTATACCTTATTTTCCATGTGATGTAGTCATTAGATATTTTACTCTCTCATTCAAAAAGAAAACAACAACAAAAAGCAAATCAAAACACAAAACTGATTATTGATAGAAAATTCAGATAAAACATTATTCAAAAGCCCAAAGATTTGAATGAGTTGTTACCAAATCATCTTTCTGAAAGAAGTTATAGTCCTATAGATGAAAGACATTCTTTTCCATTCAACCTTGCCAACACTGGTATCTTTTAAAAAAAAAAAATGTTATTAGCAAAACGGTCCAAAGCTGTCTTTGTTTTCTTTTTTAATTGTATATGTGTATTACTCTAACTAGTAAAGATAACATATTATCACCATTTGAATTTTTTCTTTTGGAGTTTACATTTTGGTATCTTTGGCTCAGTGTTTCTATTGGAATTGGTATCATTCCAAATGATTTAAGAAAATTTATTGCTGCTGCTATCATGATACATTCTTATTGTTTTGTAAGTATTCCTTAAATTTTAAATTTATATATAGGTTTATTTTCTTCTTGCTAAATCAAGGAAGTCAATATTTTCTTTGGTAGTTTCTAATTTTATCTCAAAGTCTTTATTTAAAATATAGCAATATAAATTCTTGTCAGGATTTTTTTAATATATGTATCTTCCTAACCTTCAAACCCCCAAGTTAAGGATGATTTGAAGAATGATGTCATCACCAAAGACTAATGTCATCAACAGGAAATGTAATGCTGTTTTCCATATGTTGGAGCTGCTTCAGGAGGCAGAGAGAAGATGGGTTGGTAACTAGTTAATATAAAAAGAGATGCCCTGAGAGCTGAGGAAATGGCTCAGTGAGTACAGTGCCTGCCATGCACACATGAAGACCTGAATCTGGATCCCCAGGATCCAGGAAAAAGCCAGGTATAGTGGTGTGCATCCATCATCTCAGACCGAGGAACAGACACAAGCAGATCTGGTGCTTACTGGTCAGTCACTCTAGCTAAACCTGATAAGCTCCAGGTTCAATGAGAGACCTTTCTCAAAAAATATGGTAGAAAGTGATAGACAAAGATACCCAACACCAACCTCTAGCCTCCACAAATACACACATATACTTACATGCACAAAACTTGCATTGCACCCAAACAAAGCACACACACACACAGTCTTGGACCTAAGAATAACTCGTATTCTGTCCTGTTCTGCTGGTAATTTAAGGTAACTGTCTAAGAAAGCTACTTAATGCTAGGATAACCAGTATCACAATAATTTTGAATAACTTATCTATGATAATGAAATGAGTTTTGAGATGTATTTCTCTCCTTACATTTCCTACCTTGTCACCAGTAATTTTTAAGGAATTTGTGTAGTTGAAGTGTACATGAATGAAATCTCATGAATTACATGACTGTTTTGACTCAAAGAATCAATGAGTCTCAAGTATTCCTGTGTGCTTTAAGTTCCTTCAGTCTAGGAGATGAAATACAGTAACCTGAAGTGATGTAAAGATAATGTTGAACAGTTAACTAGAGTATAATTGTATATATAGTCTCTCTAGATTTCTAAAATTGTAACAAAATGATGTGGTATTCTAATTTTCAGTAGCAAGTAAATATATAGAGAGAGACGGAAAAATCATTTCCTCACTGCCTACCACAAGGAGAAGATATACTATGCCTTTCCAGAGATTGGTTCATTTCATGTCTTCCCTACACTTACACAACTGTTTGATTTGTTGTCTTTGCCATAAATGCCAATGATCCACCCTTCCAAAAAACTTACCATCCATATATAGCATTAAGTTCCTTTTGTTATACCATTAGATTACAACATCCATGTGTCACATGTAGCAATTTAATTTCTGTACTAAATAATATGACCAGCACTGTTAGGTGCATTAATAATAAATATTTGTTACTGAACCAAAAGAGAAATGTAATAGCCAACTATTAGATTGTTACAAGTTTCAGATCAACATGAGGTTCAGTCCACTGTCAATTTCAATGCATGCTACTGAAACAAGGGTTACTACAAACATAAATACCGAAGTTCATTACCTGCTTTGAGCATCTGTCTTCTCTAACTTTTCCTGAAGTTGAATCCAGTCAATCAATGCTTTGAAATCTCTCACATAGTAATCCAGCATCATTAACACCTCCTAATTTAAATAACAAAATATTAGCCTCTATTTTGTGGTGGGAAAAAAGCTTTAGGAAAAATTATTAAAGTGAAGAGTTTTCAGGTTAATGATTTTTACATTTACATTCATTAAAGAAGACATATAGCCTATTTTTTTTTGTTCTTTTAGAATTGTTGCTCCTTTTTCATTCTGTTGGTAAGATAATGTAAAGTACTTTTAAATTCAGAGCTTAAACACCAAGAAAGGATTTATTAAATAGTAATCCTTTTAATATTTTTATTGTGCAGTTCCTATACAGAAAAGTGCACAAATAATGCATGTAAATTGTTAAAAGGAAACAAATGACATGAACACCACCAATCTAAGTCACTGCAAAGACCTTGTAGACACCACACATGACCAAGAATACAACACTAACTGAAAGTTCCTCGGTGTACCCTCCCAAACTCTACTCCATCCTTCATCCAGGATAAGCAACACCTCAGTAGAATACTAAGGACAAGCAACACCTCAGTAGAATACTGAGGACAAGTGACAAGAGGAGCCATAACTTCCGATTCCTTAGAGGAGAGCCTGAAGCCTGAAGCCTGAAGCCATTAAAAACAATCTTTGTTTGAATTTCTCAAACACATCCGTGATCGGGTTGAGGACTTTCCTTCTGTCTTCCACCTTTACATGAATTCCAGGAATCGAACTCAGGTTGCCAGGCTTGGGCAGCAAGCACCAATAGCTTCTGAGCCAACTCAACAGGCAGTATTTTAATTTCAAAAAGTTCCTATTCAATATGACTCAGTCTCCATCCCAAATTTATTATTTTTATTTTTATTCACATTTTTACTTCTAATTTCCACCACAATATCTTCTTTAACAAATAAATTATTCTGAAATATTCTCCTGAGCTTCTCTGTTCAGAGCTCTGGATTTTCTAGGTTAGGCCCCTATAACTGCTTAATTCAAAAGACTCCTTTCTGAAGATTTATGACAATTTATCTAGACTCTGTCTTCAGTGGGAAACTGGTCTGAATTACTCATTCTATCCTTTGAGAGAATTTGATGTAAATAGATCAGCTGTAAGAAATGTTTAAGCCGGGCGGTGGTGGCGCACGCCTTTAATCCCAGCACTCGGGAGGCAGAGCCAGGCGGATCTCTGTGAGTTCGAGGCCAGCCTGGTCTACAAAGTGAGTTCCAGGAAAGGCGCAAAGCTACACAGAGAAACCCTGTCTCGAAAAACCGAAAAAAAAAAAAAAAAAAAAAAAATGTTTAAAAACAGACACTGAAAAACAAAACCCAAATCTTTACAAAGAAAATAATATAGGTCAAATACACAGCTGTACATAAAGAAAGGAACACTATCAAAGAATCAAAAGAAAATTTTTATTTTTATTATTAATACTTTTATTTTTCTTATTAATAGATTTGACAGATTTTTTAATAAAAACAAATTCAACATTGTATTCTATTAAGAATATATATGTGTTCTTTTGAAGACTTTTAATTATTATTCTAGGTGTATGAGTGTTTTGTCTGCATGCATGCATGTCTTTGCATCACATGTGTGACTGGTGCCCACAGAGGCCAAAAGCCCGGAACTGGAGTTACAGTTACGAGCCTGGTCTACAGAGTTCCAGGACAACCAAGGCTACATAGAGAAACCCTGGAAAAAAGCAAAAAACCAACAAACAAAACAAAAACAAGGCTGGTGCTATAGCTCAGTGGTAAAACACTATCAGGGGCAAAGTTTGATCTTCAGCACTGCAAAGTTGGGGGTTCTGGGAATTAAACTCAGATCCTCTGGGAGAACAGCCAGTGTTCTTCTTAATTATAAAGCCATCTCTCTAGCCTCTACCTGCATTTTCTTATGTGTTAAGAAGAAATGATAAATGAGAAGGACAAAAGAAATTAAGATTATTTTGTTATTATAAAAGACTCACTATAAACTAGAATAATATTATGTGAAAGTAGAAGTATTCCTATATATATTCATATATATAAGTACTCATGTAACATATATTCATATATATAGCAAATTATAACCACTAAAAATCAGTAAAAATAAAACAGTCAAAATACTAAGAAAATGAAATAATGCAAAAATTTTAGTTAAAAGAATAAATCCTGAGAGCAGGGGCAAGATGGGAGATCCTTAGGATTCCTGGACTCTGTCACCCTGGGTATGCACAACAAGGTACAGTAGGGAGCACTTCTGGGCGCCAGAGAAGCATTCAAGACAAACCACTACCCTCAATCATTATGCTTGCTGCAAGGTTCAGGCAGCCAAACTCAACATGAAGGAGGATCAAGTGGAGATGTGGCTCATCAGGCACCAGCACACCCACTCATGCACACCCACTCATGCACACCCACTTATACACACACACACACACACACACACACACACCACGTTAAATTTTTTTAACTAACAGAACTACAAGAAGAAATAGATCACTCTGCTACAATATTTGTAGAGCTCAAAACCTACCAGAAATGTACAGACCACACAAGTAGTAAAGCAGTAAGTTCAAAAGTGAACTCCACAATGTCACCACTCAACTGGATAATAATTGACATAGGAAGAGCACTTAGCAATGTGAGAATACACATTCTTTTAGAACTCACATGAAATATTCACCAAGATAGACTACATTCTGACAAAAAAAAATAAGATAGAAATCATGCAATGTTTGCTTTTAAAAAAAAAATAGATTTAACTATAAATAATGTGAAAAATCTCAGCATGCATAGAATTAAATATAATCCATGTGTACTATCATTTTAAAATATTCATATTCTCCAAAGCAAGATACACTTTCAATGCAATCACTTATCAAAAATCCCATTGCACTTTTCACAGAAATAGTTCCATAACTGTATAATTCATATAGAATAAAACAAAAAGATTTGGAATAGTCAAAGCAATCTTAAGAGGAAAAACAACTGAAGACAGCATACTTTCTACTTCAAATTATTTACAAAAAAAATAATAATCAAACAAGTACAGTGCTAACATAAATCAGACATATAAACCTTATAAAACAAAACAGACCATAAGAAAACAAACATAAACACATGCTGAAATTAACTTTTTGACAAGGATATCAAGGATAATACCATCAATGAGTGGTGTTAGGGAAACTAAACAACTACATGCAAAAGAATAAGAACAGTCCCTTGTCTTCACCATAGAAAAAAGACCTGAAATTTTAAAAGTCTTAGGAGAAAAAAAAGTACGAAATTCCCTTGATATTGACCTTGGAAGTGATCTAGATCATACTTAGAAGCTCAGGCAACAAAAGCAAAATAATGAACTCTATAAAACTAAAAAAGCTTCTATACTATAAAAAGAAATAGTCACTAAAATAAAAGTATCTTACAGATTGGGAAAAACACCTCTTATGATATATATCTGACATGGGACTAATTCTCAAAAAATGTAAGAAAATCACATAACTTAATAGCAAGGGAAAACAACCTGGTTTCAACATGGACAAAGGAAATAAGCAGAAGATCTAGATATTTTTCCCAAAGGAAATAAAAAGTGATCAACAGCATTAACTGTGAGGAAAATGCACTTGCAACCTCAGAGGCACACTGCCCACACATATTAGACTGTGTACTATCAAAAGGACAGGTGATAACATATGCTGGCTGAGGAAAGAAAGAGAACCTTTGTCCTCTGTTAGTGAGGCTGACCAACAGTGAAGCTGATATAAGACCAGGATGGAGAATCCTCAAAAAGTTAGCATTACAATCACCACATATCCTAGCTGTCCCTCTGCTGAGCATATATCCATAAAGAATCAAATCAGCACCTTGAGGGGAGATCTGCATTCCCATGTTCACTGGACCACTATATGGATGCACAAAGAAATTGTGAGATGGTGAAGAGTACTATTCAGCCTCCAAGGGTGGTTATGACATTTACAACAACGTGTATGAACCTAAAATACATTATGCTAAGTGAAATAAGCTAAATGGAAAGAGAAAGCAGTGTATCATGCAGGGAAAAACTAGCATAATATACAGAAACAGAATTAAGGTTACCATGGACAAGAAGCAGAAGGAATGGGGAGACTATAGGATAAAAGATACAAATTTCTAGTTACATATACTAAGCCTAAAGGTCTGCTGTAAAGCATGAGGACTACAACTAAAAGTATTGAATTATATGCTGAAAATTAAATAGATTTTGATGCTATTACTACACATATACAAAAGGAACAATAAAGTAGTTCCACCCCCTAGACAAAGAACTACAGGCACCTAATGACTGCTAGGGAAGGAGAATTAGCCTCACAAAGGATGAGCCTGTTTACCAGTTTTCTAATGCAGAGTGGTCAGTCCTAAACCCATATACACAGAAACAACAAAAACACACATTCAGCAGGTTATACACACACACACACACACACAACAATAATAATAAAGAGGCTTTCAACTTGAGATGGGGTCACAGGAGGGGTTAGAGGGAGAAAGACTAGGGAGAATATGATGTGATTGTATTTCAATTAAAAAAATTTTTATCAAAAATTATACGTTCATAGGTGTGCGGATTAATGTCAGGGTCTTCAACTCGATTCCATTAGTCCATATGTCGGTTTTTATGCCAGTACCAAGCTGTTTTTATTACTGTAGCTCTATAGTAGAGCTTGAAGTCAGGGATCGTGATGCCTCCAGAGGTTGTGTTATTGTACAGGATCTAGAAAAAATCATCCTGAGTGAGTAACCCAGACTCAAAAAGACAAACATGGTATGTACTCACTCATAGGAGGATACTAGATGTGGAACAAGGATGACTGGACTGCTACTCACATCACCAGGGAGGCTACCTGGAAAACAGGACCCCAAGAAAGACACGGGGATCACCCAATGATGGAGAAATGGAAGAGATCTACATGAACAGCCTGGACATGAGTTGGGGTAATGAAGAGCGAGGGTCGAGGGAAAGAGAGCTTGGGGGAGCCAGAAATCCCAGCTGGATCAACAACAGAGAGGGAGAACAAGGAATAGGAGACCATGGTAAATGAAGACCACATGAGAATAGGAAGAAGCAAAGTGCTAGAGAGGCCCACAGAAATCCACAAAGATACCCCCACAACAGACTGCTGGCAATGGTCGAGAGACAGCCCGAACTGACCTACTCTGGTGATGGGATGGCCAAACACCCTAATTGTCGTGCTAGAAACCCCATCCAACGACTGAGGGATCTGGATGCAGAGATCCATGGCTAGGCCCCGGGTGGAGCTCTGGGAGTCTAATTAGCGAGAAAGAGGAGGGTTTATATGAGTGAGAATTGTTGAGACCA
The DNA here is from genome assembly GCF_949786415.1 of Peromyscus eremicus. Taxonomy (NCBI): domain Eukaryota; kingdom Metazoa; phylum Chordata; class Mammalia; order Rodentia; family Cricetidae; genus Peromyscus; species Peromyscus eremicus. The sequence goes on from NC_081422.1 coordinate 50,257,843, forward strand.
AGGTTGGATAAAGCACAGACAAATAGCCAAACAAATGGAAACACATGAACTATGTGTGAACCAATGGCTGAGGGGTCCCCAACTGGATCAGGCCCTCTGAGTGGGTGAGACAGTTGATTGGCCTGATCTGTTTGGGAGGCATGCAGGCAGTGGGACCGGGTCCTGTGCTCATTGCATGATTTGGCTGTTTGATTCCTGGGGCCTATGCAGGGTCGCTTGGCTCAGCCTGGGAGGAGGGGACTGGACCTGCCTGGACTGAGTCTACCAGGTTAATCTCAGTCCTCGGGGGAGGCTTTGCCCTGGAGGAGGTGGGAATGGGGGGTGGGCTGGGGGGAAGGTGAGAGGGGCCGGAGGGGGGAGAACAAGGGAATCCGTGGCTGATCTGTAGAACTGAATTGTATTGCAAAATAAAAAAAAAAAAAATTTAATAGAAGAGAACCAATCAATAAAAATGAAACTCGGTATTCAAAACCAGTCATTTTTTAAAAAGTAATAAATGCTTAAAATTTTGCCATCATTTCTTATGTGGCTGGTACAAAGTCAAATGAGACTATATAGGCAAGGAATTAGATACGATGTAACCAAAGAAACTGCAGCTATAGCTTAGCAGCTGTGTCTCCCAGCTAGGCAAGAAGACAAAGGTGAATGAAGGAAGCGAAGAAACTTAGTACTGCATCTCCTGCTGGTCAGAATGTCCCTCTGAACTTCCAAAGACAAATACTAAATTCACTGAACAGGTTAGAAACATTTTAAAGCCAGTTTACTTTAGATGAACATACCATCTCTGCTCTCTGTCCACATTCATAATTAGCATTATTGTACTCTATGTTTCTTCTTCTTTTGTGTATGTATGCATGTAGGTACACATGTATGTGTGGGTATGCAAATACATGTATATGCAAATACATGTATACATATAAATACAAATAAAGTATCTTGCTAAATTAGATGCTTATTATTTAGGCAAGGCTGACTACCCAGCAACCCCTCAGGAGATGCCTATCTTTACCTACCAACATTGGAGTTAACAGGTATGCCTAGCCATGCCCAGGTTTTTACACAGCTGCTAGGGATTCAAAGTCAGACTCTCATGCTTGGAAAGTATCCTGGGATGGTTTGAATGAGAATGGTCCTTGCAGCTAATATATTTGAATGTTTGTTTCCCAGTTGGTGAGCTGTTTGGGAAGGACTGGGAGGCACAGCCTTGGAGGAAGTGTCAGTGGGGGTGGGCTTTGTGATTTCAAAAGCCCATATCTCTCTCTCTGCCTCCTCTCTGTGGATTAGCATGTAAACTCTATGCTACTGCTCCAACAAATGCCTGCCTACCTGTTGCCATGCTCCCTGCCAAGACAGTCATGGATAGACTTACCCATTGAAAATGTAAGCAAGTCCCCAATTAAATGCTTTCTAAGTGGCCTTGGTCATAGTGTCTCTTCACAGCAACAGAACAGTAACTAAGACAAGCTCTTACCCACTAATGCATCTTCCCCGTCCATCCACCTTCTCTTTCAAGGCAAGATCTTTCATTGAACCTGGAGCTCACTGACGGCCTATGTGGGCCAGCCAGCAATGACTAGGGACCCTCTTGTCTCTGTCTCCCAGCACTGAGATTACATATGCATGCCACCAAGCCTGACTTTCTATATAATGCTGAGAATGCTAACTCAGGTTCTTGGGCTTCAAAGCAAGCATTTACCCTCTCAGCCATCTCCCCAGACCCTAGTTTTCTTCTTTAGCTAACTCAAAATTATACTACTGTAACAGTATATTCTATACATCTCACGAAAGTAATCTTTTGTAATGGGTTTATTATACATCTAAATGTCAATTTTATTTTGAATAAAGAAATGAGTGCAAAGCACAAGTCACTAAATATACCCCTTTGTCCTATAGATAAATTGATAAAGTATAATCATGTATAGAAATACTGGTTCACCAGCCAAAGCTGTCATTTAAATGCATAAGACAAAGAAATATAAAGTATATTCATTTTTACCATCCTACACCATTCTTAACTGTAAGAAAAGTCAGTGACAGGGCTCAAAAGGTGGCTCAGCAGGTAAGAGTATTTACTGTTCTTCCAGAGGACTAAGATTTAGCTACCAACACCCACATGGCAGCTCAAAACCATTTGTAGTTCCAGTTGCAGGAGATTCAATGCCCTCTTCTGGCCTCTACCGGTTTGCTGTACATATATACATGCAAACAAACATTAATAAACATAAAATTAAAAAAGATCTTCTAGCCTTTAATCCCAGCACTCAGAAGGCAGAGCCAGATGGATCTCTGTGAGTTCGAGGCCAGCCTGGGCTACAGAGTGAGTTCCAGGGAAGGCGCCAAAGCTACACAGAGAAACCCTGTCTTCATAAACCAAAAAAAAAAAAAAAAAAAAACTTCTTAAAAATGCCAGTCTCACTTTACTATAAAGACTTTTCAATAAGCTCAGGAAGTATCAGAAAATGCAAGCCATCATTTATATAATAGATTTTTCCAAGCTAAGCTTAAATTAACTTTTTAGAATCCATAGCAAATATCTTAAATAGACGCATAAAGATACACTTCATAAATCAGACCCAGTATTAATAAATTTGTCAATTTATTTACAAATGAAATAAAGTACCACCCTTAATAGTCATAAAAGGTATATTCTACTTTAAAAGACTTCTGAACAAAGAAGCATTATGTACTTCCAATCAAAGGTAGTCCTTGGTGCCAAATTACTGGTAATGAAAATCTACTACAATCAGGAAAGGGACAAATCTAAGAAGTTAGTTGGCTTCCTTCTCTCAATTCTACTAATGTAACTCAAATTGTCTAATTAAAATCATTCTACTTAAACTACCTATATTAGATGGGCACAGAAAGATTTAATTTTGAATGATTTATTTTGGAAATTTTCAACTGATTTCCCTTTTGCTTGAAAAAAAAATTGCATGGCAAGACCATAGCAACTATATTTTTTATACTAGTAGACAGAGAGAAAGTACATTTGATGGTTAGACAGTGTATTTTAAGGAATGTTTAGCTCAATGTTATCAAAACTGATCAGAGTGGTAGCGAGCAGCTGTAATCTGAGTCATGCTTGCAAATGAGCGAATACAAACAGGCAAGGAGCTGCTGGAGCGGCTGGAGCGGCTGGAGCGGCCGGCCTGCAGTCACTGATGCACATCTTTCTCCCTGAAGCTATGAAGGCCATTTTGTCAAGCAGGATGAAACAGAACAAAAGTGGCTCTGAAAGTAATGCTATAGGCATTCAGATAACTACATATAGATGTACGGCTAAAATTACCAATTAGTTTACCAATTGGCTGCAACTGATTCAATTGGTTCATAATTAATTCTAGTGACTAGCACAAAAAGCAGGATGGTTGACGCCATGTCTTTGTCCTCCAGACACATAATACTGGTGCACAGGCCCTTGGGTCCAAAACATCAATATAGCCCTCCACTTCAGCTAGAGGAAATGAGCACAGTGGGTGCTGGTGGTGATGAAGAGGTAAAAACATATATCATGAAATCAGAGCCAAAAGAGAACTTTACTGGGGAGGTGCTTCAGCAAGATGAGTATGAGTTTTAAGGAACACTATTTTGTAGTAACTCCTTAGTTTGTGGAAGGCTATTACTAAAGCCATAGTTCAAAGAGGAAATCAGCAAAAAGCAAAATGGTGGGTAAGTAATTTTAATTTTCAAAACTAGTAACAGCTCATCTCATTAATCATTCTCTTCTTTCAAATATTTCTTCTTGATTTTCAATATAAAACCTAGAATGACAAATAAATATACTTACCAAACTCCTGGGGGGGGGGGGGGGACAAGAAATGAAAATCTGTTAGAAGCCATTCTCCCATAATTTCATCATTACCAGCACTTCTGTGAGCAAATAAAAGCTGACACTGTCTACATAATAATACAAAAGTATTTTATTGTGATTGCCAACCACTCTCAACTCAGCAGCAAGTTGTCTTCCCAAATGTTTTTCTTACAGAATCCCCCACTGCTGTGGAGTTGCCAATTTAAAGTGTGCCCCTAATGTCGGTCCATGTGCTAAATGATGGGTCCCCAGAATGGCAGTATGGAAGGTGCTCAAACTTTAAAACTGGGTCTTAGTAGAAGGTCCTTAAACCAAATAAGGCATGTCCTCAGAAGATGTGGGATCCCAGTCTCTCTGGGTTTCAGTTCTGTCATGTGATTCTTTCCTCACTCACATACTCCTGCCATGATAAGGGACACAGACTTGTGACTGTGAAGGCAATACAGACCCCATCTTAAGGTAGGGCCACCATCTTAGACCACCTGTTGTACTCAGTTCCAGGAAGGACCTCAGGAATGTGCCATGACAACTGGAAGGGATACAGAGCAGTATCCTCCTGCAGACATCCTGTCTGTGGTTTATGGCCCTTGAAGATATCTAGATAATCCTGCTGAGCAGTCCAGATAATCCTGTTCAGCAGGTTGTGGTTCCCTGCCAAAAGTCTAACCAAATGGTTTTAAATGTGGTTTCACACCCAAAGTCTAGACCAATAGTTTCAAAAAAATCACCTTGTCCCATATCCCTTCTACCCAATCCCAAGTTGCCAATTCCTGGCTAGTAGTTTTTCCTTATAAAAACTCTCTACACCTGGGCTTGCGGCAGCAGCCACCGCTACATTGCCCTCCATTTTCCTGGTAGTGGCCCAGGTTGAACCTGACAATAAAAGGACCCTTATGTGCTTGCATTGGAAACCGGCTCCCTGGTGGTCTCTGGGGGTTTCTCGAAATGGGTACAACAGTGACCTACACAAAAGGTTCTATAGCAGAACTGAACTGAAGACAAATCTTTAGAACTGTGAGTTAAATTGACCTCTTTTCTCTATAAACATTGCTCATCTGTGGTATCTCATTATGGTAACAAAAACTAAATATACCTACTAAGAAAATACAAAGGTACTTGTGAGAATAAAAAGACAAAGACAAGTTACAAGGCTCACAACAACACATACAAACTCAAATCCCCACTCTTTACCTACAATAATTGCTTAAGGCATTTATTTTGCCTAAAATATTCTCTCAATAGCAAATAATAAATTTATGTGAAAGTTGAAAGGTCCTCAGACCATTTTGCGCATCCAAAAATTAAAATTAAATAATGTCACTGACTTTTATCCGAAGTCACAAATAGGATATGATGTTTTTCTTTCAGGACACAGCACAGATTTCACACACAGTTTCCGGTGACCAACAGCCAGAAGGCACCACTCTTATAAGCACTATCAAGTATAACAACCAAGGTTAGTACATGCTGAAAACCCACAAGAGCCATGCAAATAAGTCTTTTCTCTTTCAAACTATTTAAGTTATGCTAACATGCACATTTTCTAAGTCACTTAGAGAAAATGGGGTGTTTCAGAACATCTTTTCCTTCATTGCAGCACTGTACACAGAGAAGCAGAAATTATTCTGCCAAAAAAATACTAAGCAGTCTTTCTCACCAAAGGCAAATCTGTATTTATTCGAATAAAGCAGGAGAATGATGACTATTACAACTACAACTTTTGTTACAATGAACTACTTTTTGTTACAAGAACTACTTCCTATACTGAAGTGACTTGACAGTATTAAAGAAAAAATTTAAGTGACAAAAAAATAAAAACAGTAACCAGAATCTTTCAACAAAAAAGTGTAAATAATCAAAGATAACATCCACAGAAAGAACATAAACATGGATGTTCTCTCTTTAGCAAAAGCCTAAACATAAATAAAAAAAAAAAACTATCTGGCATTTGAATCAACAATGGGCTGAAGGTCATTTAGGGGTAATTTAATTACAGTTACACTTTCTTTAGGTCTTATAAGCAGCACTAAGAATAAATATCTTTGGAATAAATAAATGTTGAAGGTCAGTCAGGGTGGCACACACTTTAATCAAAGGCACTCAGAAAGTAGAGGTAGGTGGATCCCTGAACTCAAGGCCAGCCTGGCTATATGGTGAGTTCCAGAATAGCCAGGGCTACATAGTGACACTATCTCGATAGATAGATAGGTAGATAGGTAGGTAGGTAGGTAGGTAGGTAGATAGGTAAGTAGGTAGATAGGTAAGTAGGTAGGTAGGTACGTAGGTAGGTGGGTAGGTAGGTAGGTAGGTAAATAGACAGACAGATGGATGGACGGACAGACGGACGGACAGACAGACAGACAGACAATTAAAGTAAGTATTGTTGGAAATAAATGTTGGAATACTCAACAGATAGTTGCTGAGGATAGAGACATCCATTTTAGTTCCAGTCCTCAGGCCTGCTGCTGACTCACTGTTTAATTTCAGAACTGCTAATACTTTTATAGTTCTTCATCAACACATAAGAGTGCTGGATTCTATGATTTATAAGATGACATTTACATATTATGATTTACAATTCCATTTCACATTCTGTCCCATTTTCTTATTACCAATCTCATTTTTTTTTTAAAAATCTAAGCTGTCATATTTCTCCAGTCTTGTTTTACCATTTATTTATTGAGTGTATGAGCATGCACATATGCAGACACACTATGGTACCCATGGGGAGGGCAGAGGACAACTTTCAGGATTGGTTCACTCCTCCTATATGGGTCCTGATAGGTCCAAAGGAGGCCCCAAAATAGTAGTGCTGCTGACAATATCCTAAAGGACAGTCTGGGCTCAGCTCAGGACTCAGCATTCCTCAGGAATCTTGTGAAGTGGGTTTCTGTTTGTCAGGAAAAGCCATTATTTCCCTAATCCAATCCCTCACAGGCAACTACTCTGGCAGGGCATGGAGTTCGTACCTGTTACAGATCAAAAGTCCCCATGCTAGTTCCAAGGGTGTTCTGGCTCCCATGCCTTCCCCTACACTGGAACCTGTCTCCTTAACATTGGCAAGGCTCTCCCCGCTTTTTGTTGTTCTGTGCTGTTACTAGAACTGAACTAAAGGCTCTACACACTGATGTGGCTGTTAGATAAAAGATAAAATGTCAGTCTTTTTTTCTTTTAATTCTATAGACATCAAAAAGTGCTCTTTTGAGACAAATAGGCACAGTTATGTCGGATCCTGGGGTTTAAAAATATAAAATGTTGCCACAAACAAGAATTATGACCAGATTAACAGTCTCATTGAAGGAAGCCTAGCAAAAACAATAGATAGGAAAGCCAAGTACATGCTGTTTTACTGGGGAGCACTGCTGTGTAGGGCCTTACACGTGCTAAGTACACAATATACATACGAAGCTCTACACTAAGCAGCCCAAGTATAGGCACTTCTAAGGCACTTCATCCTTTAATAGAAAACTACATCTTTGCTATCACCTAGCCTGTTTAGGATGGCTATCTGGCCTGTCTGGGAACACTATCTGGTCCATCTGGGATGGCTATCTGGCCTGTCTTAGAAAGCTATCTAGGATAGCCCTCTCTAACTTGTCAGAGAGGAGGTTAATTTTCCAACTCTTCATGAAGTTTATGCAAAGAGTTCTTATCATTCCTCTTGATCCTTTTTCATCCATGTTAAGACAGCAAGATTTAAGTGGAATGGTCATTGGTCCAGATCTGCAACTTATTTTCAGGTCATAACCATCTTTAAGACCTCATCAAAATAATTTTGTAAGCCGGGCGGTGGTAGTGCACGCCTTTAATCCCAGCACTCGGGAGGCAGAGCCAGGCGGATCTCTGTGAGTTCGAGGCCAGCCTGGTCTCCAGAGCGAGTTCCAGGAAAGGCGCAAAGCTACACAGAGAAACCCTGTCTCGAAAAAACCAAAAATAATAATAATAATAATAATAATAATAATAATAATAATAATAATAATAATAATAATTTTGTAATACACATATGAGCCCAGCAACCCCCATGTTAAGAATTCCTACTCTGGTACTTGAGTAAAAAAGATCCTATTCAAGTTTTCCTCCAATCCTGGATATCTATTTTTCCCCACATCTGCTTTCAGAAACCTCTGAGTGCCTTAAATTCATACACATTTTGAAATACTTATACTTTAAAGTCAGTTATTTCTCTATTGCTGTGATAAAACACTGTGACCAACTTATAGAAGAAAGAATTTATTTGGGGGCTTATGGTTCCTGAGATTAGAGTCCACGGTGGCACAATAGAATTAGCAGGAGGCTGGAGCAGCAGCTGAGAGTTTACATTTCAAACCACAAAAAGGAAATAAAACACACTCGAAAATTTGAAACCTCGAGGCCCACCCCCAGTGACAGTTAATATTAAGAGTTATTAAACAACGTGTAATGTCCATCATTTTGTTGCTTTGTTGTTGTTGTTGTTGTTGTTGTTGTTAGATCTCTTTTGATTCAGTATTCTGGGATTGTTTTTCTTCCTCGTGCCTTCTTGGTCATGTTTAACCTTCTCTTCAGACCTAAATATTTCTTCTAGAGTCTATGCAGCACAAGATTTGTAAAAAAAAAAAAACTCTCAGGCTCATACATTGTAGTATTAAAACAGTGAAAATGGCATTTTACCAAAAACCTACCAACACCACAATCCCCATCAAAGTTCCAACACAACCCTTCACAGATGATGAAAAAAAATCTTAAACCTCATGTGGAAACACAAATGAACCAAGATAGCCAAGAAAACATAAATATTAAAAAAAAAACCACTGGAGTTATTACCATCCCATATTTTGAGTTTAACTTTAGAACTACAGTAATAATTTAAAAAAAAAAAAAACATTGTACTGGCATAAGACATGCTAATCAATGGATTAGAAATGAAGACACAAGTATGAGCCAACACTCTTATACCTGCCTGATTTTTCTGTAAAGAGGCCAACAATACATATTGGGAAAAGGGTAACATTTTCAACAAATTGTGCTTGTCAAGCTGGAAAGCTATATGTGGAAGAATGAAATAAATCACTTTCTCTCACAGTGCACAAAACTCAACCCCAAATTGATCAAGGACCTCAACAAAAGACTCAATGCCTGAATATGAGAGGAAAAAGTAGGGAATATCCTTGAACTTATAGGCAAAGGATAGGATTTTCTGAACAGGACTCTACTAGCACAGGCATTGAGACCAAGAATTAATAAATGGGAACCGATAAAACTAAAGTTCTTCAAATATTCGATGGAGAGATGGGAAACATAGAGGAATGGAGCAGTGAATGAGCAGTGGAGAGAGGCAGAACTAGAGACTCAATGGTAGTGGTAGGTGTGAAAGAAGCCTGCAGTGGACAGAGGAACATGTCCCTTCCCCAGTAGTCAGTGGGTAGACAGGGTGGTATGCAGCAGCCTGAAGCTTGCACTCTGACTCAGCCCCAGAACACTGTCTAGTTGCACAATCACCCTAGTTCTGTGCAATGACAGTATATTCCTTGAGATCACTTTGGTATCTGTGGTCTGCTTCCTTGGGCTATGTGGAATCCCAAGGTTCCTGTAGATGTCTATGGTCCTACAGCAGCCATGATCCATGTTGATATCCCTGACCCAAGTTACCAATGAAGGCCATATAGAAGATGTCCTTGGTCCTTGGTATATGGTACCACCAAAGGCCATGCTAATGTCCATGGGCTGTGCTCCTGCAGGAGGCCATGCTGATGTGAGTGGCCTGTGCAGCCACCTGAGGCCATGTTGACATCTGTGGTCCATGTTGCTACTGAGGGTCATGTTTAGGTCTATAGTCCTGCTGTGCCTAGGGGACATGTTGATGTCCATGGTCTCTACTGCCACTAGAGACCATGTTGAGGTCTGTGGTGCATGCTGATACCAGAGATCATGTGTAAGTCCATGACCCATTTTCCTGCTGACTGTAAAGATCAAGAAAGCTACTTTTGCCATGGTATTGATGACTGCAAATACACATTGAGAAGGACATAGTTCTTGTCATATAGGTCCTTCACTTGCTTGGTTAGTGTTACCCCAAGGTATTTTATGTCATTTGTGGCTATTGTAAAGGGTGATGTATCTCTGATTTCCTTCTCAGCTTCTTTGTCCATTGTATATAGGAGGGCTACTGATTTTTTTGAGTTGATCTTGTATCCTGCTATGTTGCTAAAGGTGTTTATAAGCTGTATCAGTTCCTTGGTGGAATCTTTGGGGTCACTCAAGTATACTATCATGTCATCTGCAAATAGGGAAAGCTTGACTTCTTCCTTTCCAATTTGTATCCCCTTAATCTCCTTATGTTGTCTTATTGCTCTGGCTAGAACTTCAAGTACTATATTGAATAAGTATGGGGAGAGCGGACAGCCTTGCCTCGTTCCTGATTTTAGTGGAATTGCTTTGAGTTTCTCTCCATTTAATTTGATGTTGGCTGTTGGCTTGCTGTAAATTGCCTTTATTATGTTTAGGTAAGTTCCCTGTATTCCTGATCGCTCCAAGACCTTTATCATGAAGGGGTGTTGGATTTTGTCAAATGCCTTTTCTGCATCTTGTGAGATGATCATGTGGTTTAGGAAACCAGAGATGCATCACCCTTTACAATAGCCACAAATGACATAAAATACCTTGGGGTAACACTAACCAAGCAAGTGAAGGACCTATATGACAAGAACTTTAAGTCCCTGAAAAAAGAAATTGAAGAAGATCTCAGAAAATGGAAAGATCTCCCATGCTCATGGATAGGCAGGACTAACATAGTAAAAATGGCAATCTTACCAAAAGCAATCTACAGATTCAATGCAATCCCCATCAAAATACCAACACAATTCTTCACAGAACTGGAAACAATAATACTCAACTTCATATGGAAAAACAAAAAACCCAGGATAGCCAAAAGAATCCTGTACAATAACACAACCTCTGGAGGCATCAGGATCCCTGACTTCAAGCTCTACTATAGAGCTACAGTAATAAAAACAGCTTGGTACTGGCATAAAAACCGACATGTGGACTAATGGAATCGAATTGAAGACCCTGATATTAATCCGCACACCTATGAACATATAATTTTTGACAAAGAAGCCAAAAGTGCACAATGGAAAAAAGAAAGCATCTTCAACAAATGGTGCTGGCATAACTGGATATCAACATGTAGAAGGCTGCAAATAGATCCATATCTATCACCGTGCACAAAACTTAAGTCCAAGTGGATCAAGGACCTCAACAAAAATCCAGCTACTCTGAACCTGCTAGAAGAGAAAGTAGGAAGTAGTCTTGAACACATTGGCATAGGAGATCACTTCCTAAATATAACACCAGTAGCACAGACACTGAGAGAAATCAATGGGACCTCTTGAAACTGAGAAGCTTTTGTTGAGCAAAGGATACGATATGGTCAACAAGGCAAAGCGACAGCCTACAGAATGGGAAAAGGTCTTCACCAACCCCACACCTGACAGAGGACTGATATCCAGAATATATAAGGAACTCAAGAAATTAGACATCAAAATGCCCAACAGTCCAATTAAGAAATGGGCTATAGAACTAAACAGAGAATTCTCAACAGAGGAAACTCAAATGGCTGAAAGACATTTAAGGAATTGCTCAACATCCCTAATCATCAGGGAAATGCAAATCAAAACAACTCTGAGATACCACCTTACGCCTGTCAGAATGGCTAAAATCAAAAACACTGAAGACACCTTATGCTGGAGAGGATGTGGAGTTAGGGGAACTCTCCTCCACTGCTGGTGGGAATGCAAGCTTGTACAACCACTTTGGAAGTCAATATGGCGCTTTCTTAGAAAATTGGGAATCCATCTCTCCCAAGATCCAGCTATACCACTCTTGGACATACACCCAAGGAATGCTCAACCACACCACAAGAGCACTTGTTCAGCTATGTTCATACCAGCATTGTTTGTAATAGCCAGAACATGGAAACAACCTAGATGCCCTTCAACTGGAGAACGGATAAACAAAATGTGGTACATATACACAATGGAATACTACTCAGCAGAGAAAAACAATGACATCATGAGGTTTGCAGACAAATGGATAGATCTAGAAAAAATCATCCTGAGTGAGGTAACCCAGACTCAGAAAGACAAACATGGTATGTACTCACTCATAGGAGGATACTAGATGTGGAACAAGGATGACTGGACTGCTACTCACATCACCAGGGAGGCTACCTGGAAAAAAGGACTCCAAGAAAGACACAGGGATCACCCAATGACGGAGAAATGGAAGAGATCTACATGAACAGCCTGGACATGAGTGGGGGTAATGAAGGGCGAGGGTCGAGGGAAAGAGAGCTTGGGGGAGCCAGAAATCCCAGTTGGATCAACAACAGAGAGGGAGAACAAGGAATAGGAGACCATGGTAAATGAAGACCACATGAGAATAGGAAGAAGCAAAGTGCTAGAGAGGCCCACAGAAATCCACAAAGATACCCCCACAACAGACTGCTGGCAAATGGTCGAGAGACAGCCCGAACTGACCTACTCTGGTGATGGGATGGCCAAACACCCTAATTGTCGTGCTAGAAACCCCATCCAACGACTGAGGGATCTGGATGCAGAGATCCATGGCTAGGCCCCGGGTGGAGCTCTGGGAGTCTAATTAGCGAGAAAGAGGAGGGTTTATATGAGCGAGAATTGTTGAGACCAAGGTTGGATAAAGCACAGACAAATAGCCAAACAAATGGAAACACATGAACTATGAACCAATGGCTGAGGGGTCCCCAACTGGATCAGGCCCTCTGAGTGGGTGAGACAGTTGATTGGCCTGATCTGTTTGGGAGGCATGCAGGCAGTGGGACCGGGTCCTGTGCTCATTGCGTGAGTTGGCTGTTTGATTCCTGGGGCCTATGCAGGGTCGCCTGGCTCGGCCTGGGAGGAGGGGACTGGACCTACCTGGACTGAGTCTACCAGGTTAATCTCAGTCCTCGGGGGAGACTTTGCCCTGGAGGAGGTGGGAATGGGGGGTGGGCTGGGGGGAAGGTGAGAGGGGCCGGAGGGGGGAGAACAAGGGAATCCGTGGCTGATATGTAGAACTGAATTGTAATGCAAAATAAAAATAAAAATTTTTAAAAAAATAAAATAAAAAGAAGGACATAGAAGGCTTCTCTAACAAACCCTACTCCCACCCCAGCCTACCCCACAGAAAAGTAACAGCCTGGACAGAAAACCATCGAAGAGAACTCTTAAAACTTGTGAAAAGGGTACTGAAGTGTACAAGTGGTGGCTTCTGGTGGTGAAGGGCTAGATTTTCTTTAAGGGGCTGGCCATCTGGAGTTTGACCATGCTCCAGTGAATATGAGCAATACAAATTGAAGTTTTTTCTTCTCTGTCTCTCTCTCTCTGTCTCTCTGTCTCTCTCTGTCTCTCTCTCTGTATCTCTCTCTCTCTCTCTCTCTCTCTCTCTCTCTCTCTCTCTCTCTCTCTCTGTGTAGGGGGAGCGGGTGGTCACAAGTGTGGGGAGGTAGGCCTGGGAAGACTATAAAGTGAGTGTGCTCAGGTTTCATGATGTGAAATTCCCAAATCATCAATAAAAAAATTATGAAAAGAAAAATAAAAACAACTAAAGTTCTTGTACAGCAAAAGGTGTCTTACAACTATTATTGCTGCAATGAAACACCATGACCAAAAGGAAATTGGGGAAGACAGGATTTATTTCACTTGTAGTCCTATATAACAGTTCATCAGCAAAACCAGTAAGGACAGGAACTCAAACAGGGAGGAACCTGAAGGCAGGAGCAAATGCAGAGGCCATGGAAGCGTGCTGTTTACTGGTTTGCTCCTCATGGCTTGCTCAGTCTGCTTTCTTATAGAACGCAGGACCACCACCCCAAGTGTGACCCTACTCACAATAGTCTGGGCCCTCCCACATCAATCACTAATTAAGAAAATGCCATGCAGGCTTGCCTTATGGAGGCTACCTCCTTTCTGATGACTCTAGCTTGTGTCAATTTGACAAACCAGCCAGCACAAAAGAATATCATCATTCAAGTGGGACGAAAGACTTGAAGAATTGGGGGGGGGGGGGTCTTTACTAGCAAAACATCTGACAGAGTGTTAATGTCTAAAATATTCAAAGAACTAAACAATAAATATATAAACTTTAAAAAATCAAACAACCTAATCAAAAGATGGGGCATAGATCTAAACAGAGAGTTCTCAAAAAATAAAATATAAATGGCTGACAAATGTATTTTTAATATTCAAAATCCTTTGCCATCAGGGAAATGCAAATTAAAACTACTTTGAGATTTCATCTTACTTCAGTCAGAATGGCTAAGATTTTTAAAAAGGACAAAAATAATGATGGTAAATGCTGGTGCATAAGGAAAAGAGGGCAGTTTTTCACTGTTGGTGTGAGTGAATAATTGAATAAAGCAAATTGGCACAGCCATTATGGAAACCAGTGTGAAGGTTACTCAAAAACTGCAATAGATCTACCATATGATCCAGCTATACTTCTCTTGAGGATACACCAAAAAGACTCTATATCCTACTACAGAAATAGATGATCATACATGCTCACTTCTAAACTATTCACAATAACCAGAAAATAGAACTAGCCTAGATGCCCATCAACAGATGAATGAACAACGCCATTTAAAAGGTGGAGTATCATTCAGCTACTAAGAAAAATGAAAATTTGCAGGTAAATTAATGAAACTAGAATCAATCTTCCTGAGTGAAGTAACCCAGACCCAGAAAGACAAACAAACATCACAGAGAATTGCACCTAAAGGCTCACACATGCTAGGAAACCACTGTAGCATGAAACTATGCCCCCAGTTCTCTATTTTTTTTTTCTACTCTTTATTTTGAGATAGGGGCTCACTAATTTGCTCAGGCTAGCCTTAAACTCACTCTGTAGTCCAGGATGGACTTAAACTTTTTATTCCCCTGCCTCAGCTTCTTGAGTAGCTGGGATTACAGGCTTCTGGCAGCCAGCCTAGCTCACACTACAGTTGGAACTTTTCTTAACTTACTGAATTGAGAAATCTCAACCCGTTGAGATACAAACATAAAATAACTCTAGCTTTCCCCATAACTACTCAGTTGAATCATCAACTTTTTGAGTCTGAGTACTAGAATGCCATTTTTTTCAGCAGCATTCAATTACCAGAACTAGATGATAGATGATGACTTTATTATCTGAAGACATCACACATCTTGGTTACATAATACAGAGAAATCAAGCTGGAGCTGAGCTGGATGATCGCCCCTCATGGCTAGCTTTCATAGTGCTAGAAGGTACTATGCAGGTTGCTGTGGGGAAAGAGGCATCAATGGTCTTACTCATCTATGAACCCCACAAACTACAAACCTGACAGGTAGGATGCACCCACTTACGCAACAGTGGTGTAACTGTTATAGGAGTAGCTGGGGGCTCTCTGATTGGATCTGAGGCCCACTCCAGGGGAGGAAATTCATGCCTGGTACTGTAAACACACTTAAAAGCCCCATGGTGGGAGAGGTCATAGGTCCTTAAAGGGGACTTAATTTGGCTGTACAGCTAAATTGACATAGTGTAGTCCCAATCCAATGATTACACAGATGGCCTTGTTTAAACTAAGTAAGTCACAAAACAAAACTAAAAGTCATTAATCTTGGAAAAGAACGAGTAGGGAGGGTGTATTGAGAGAGGTGGGAGGGAAATATTAGAATGTGTGGGGAGAATGTAATCAGAATGTATTATATACATGTATCAAATCATCAAAAAAAGACTTAATAAAAATGTATTTTAATTATTTCCACTGATATGCAACCATAATAATACATAAATGGGGATAGAGTGAGATAATCAAATAAAGGGTAATTAACATTTGTAAAAACCATGGTTTTTAAATCTCATCTACTGACACCCTCAATAGCACAAGTGGCAAGAAAGAGCATAACTTGTTCTTATTGGCTCTTTCTTTTCTTCATCCTCCACAGCTCTCCTTCTTATCCTCTGCCCTAAGTGGTACCTACAGAAACAGCAATATTCTACTTACTAAGCCTGCCAGACATTAGTGAACGTCCACCATAGTCATCAGCCAGTCCTCTTCTAGGAGCTCAATTGATGGCAGCTGCCAACAAAAGTGCTCCCAGGAAAGGACATGTTCAAGGTCTTTTCTCTGACTCAATTTGAAGTCAGTGGCCTCAACCTCATCACTGCACAGATTGTGGTTTCTGTACAGGTACCATATGTGATCTCTAGGCAGTGTGCAAGCTCACACAGGTTAAATCACCTGAAACATAAGAGGATGGGGCTAGCGATTTCTCTGTGGTTAGAAGCACTGGCTAGACTTCCAGAGAACTGGAGTTCAATTCCCAGAACCCACATGACAGCTCACAATTGTCTCAAACACCAGTCCCTGGGGATCAGATGCCCTTTTCTGGCATCTGCAGGCACCAGGCACCCACATACAAGAAATGCAGGAAAAATAAAAAAAAAAAAAGAACAAAAATTATAATACAGTATGTATTTAGACTAATGATCACATTGTACCTATTTACATTATTTTAGAAGTCCTAGTAGGAATAAGGGTAGAAGATAAAATGAAAATAAGTTACCAGATGAGTCTTCAAGCATCTTGTCATAGTATAATCATCACTCTAATTTTCTCAAACCCCTTGTCACTCTTAACCTACAACTTACATAACAAATCTTTATAACTATTAAACTTGCACAAAACTTTAAATGAGTGACAGAACCAGAAATAAAAGCCACAGTTCCTTACACCAAGGAGTGTTCCTCAAATACAGGAACACTAGGGGAAGGTGCCAATGTTTCAGTTGTCACATGAGCTGTGTCTGCACCTGGCCAATTTCACTCCTCTACAGAATATATTTCACAAACGAATTTGATTTCTTCAATCAGATATTTGCTTTTATAAATCTCAAAAATCAAAGAGCTCTAGGAATCACCTAGAAATTATGCAAGCTCATATGCTCACTTTTAGGCTCATATCCTCACTTTTAGACTCAGACATTCCCTTGTAGAAGCAGCCAAGCCCCAAACCAAATATAGTGATGTTTCCCACCACAACATGCGACTCAGTATACTTAAATGATACGATTTTAATTAAAACTATATCTTCTTGGACTAGCAAGATGTGTGAGCAACTTAAAGCACTTGATATCTCTCCTTACAGCCTGACATCAATGCCCAGACCCATACAGCAAAAGGAGAGAATCAACTCCCACACATGTGTCATGGTACATACACATACTAAATTTAACTTTTAAAAATTTAGTAGTTTTCTTAAAATAGAAAAAGTTTTACATGATAACAATATTAATTGTAAATACTACACACATACATACTATTGTTCATTTTAGAATTTACTTCTGATGAACCATATTTTCAAGCTAGTATAAAACTTACCTTAGCTTTTTCCAATTAAAGAGGAAACAAATGCTCCCTCAACCTGTAACTTTTCTTTGACTTTTCATGCACTGCAAAGGCTAAATAATAAACCATGGTCATCATTAAAACCACAGTTACTTTAAAAATATAAATTTAGTTATCTCTTTAATAATTCTATGAAAATGTACCATTGATTTTCTTTTTTTCTTTTTTCTTTTTTTCAGAACTGAGGACCGAACCCAGGGCCTTGCACTTGCTAGGCAAGCACTCTACCACTGAGCTAAATCTCCAACCCCTGATTTTCTTAATATTTTACTAAATAAAAATTAACATAGTATATAGATTACATTTACTAAAAGACCAGCAGGCTGTTTAGTGAGTTTCCAGAACAGATTATGCTATATAACTGTTTAAAGTCTTCTTACAATCACAAGGTTACCTAAAATCAGAAAATATCTTACAATGGCATCCCAATCCCACCCAGGATTGTTTATGATAACAATCAATCTCTTTTCTCTAAGCAGAATGAATTAGAAGCATTCTAATTATCTCAGCAGAAAGGGAGCAATTTCTGACTAAAGCAGGAAGCATGATACCAAAAAAGAACATGAAAATCTCACCATAACCACCTACAGTAGCCAAAGAAAATGCAGATATGACTTCTGAAATTCTGTTTGTGTCTTTGCATGTTTTCTCAAGTGTGCACATGTTTGTGTGTGTGTGTGTGTGTGTGTGTGTGTGTGTGTGTGTGTGTGTGTGTGTACACCATCTGATTCCTTCCTAGGACTATGAGTTAAGTCAGTTTTCCACTAAGTCTTTCACAGAATATGAGAGGACATATATCACATAACATAAACAAAACCCTAAATTAAAAATCTTAACAATCAAGAAAGCCTCAAGCATATGTCAGTCAATTTTAGTGTAAAGGTCAAAAAAAAAAAAAAAAACAATTATCATTACAGGTAATGAAGTAAAAAGTAGAAAATTAAAACTCAAAAAAGTGAGGTAAGCAAGTCCTCTGCAGGAAAACTTTTAAAGCATCTGAGTTTAGATGAATGACTCCCTGCACACCTTACCTTACATTCCACCACACTCTGATCCGATTCACAAGTCACGTAGATTTCATCTACTGCCCGGCGAAGATTGTCAAAAAGAAATGCCCAGTAGCGAGCTCTTAGGTCAATTTTCCGTGGGTGCCTTGCTTTTGTGGGACTTTTATCAAAATTTTTCTCCCCAGTTGTGGATGTTATTTTACAGTCTACTGCAGTACTCTGATGAAATAAATGAAATTCAAAAAGGTAAGTAAAAGGCTTCTAGGAATTAGATTTTTTTTTTATAAAGCACACCTTTCAACACGAATATTTAAGACATTCTTTTCAGCTTCTATCACACTTGAGTCCATCAAATAAATTTCTGCCCTAAACAAAAGGTAAGTTTTTCCAGTAAAAATCCTAGTATGGAGAGGGAATGGAGTCTCGAAGCCCCACCCTTAGCTGAGGAGCCCATGTCAGTTAAAGGCTGCTGAGAGAGGAAGAGTCCACATGCATGCACCCATCTGCACACACGCCACAGTGCAAGTGTGGGGGCCGAGGACAACTTGTGGGAGTGAGTTTTCTCCTTCCATCGTGTGGGTTCCCAAAATCAATGTCAAATCATCAGGCTTGTTAGTAAGCACTTTTATCCTGTCATCCTGCCGACCCAGCTGATCTCAGTTTTTTACAGGATACTATTCATGGAATAACAAACCCATTCCCACGATACTGGCATGATACTTTCTGCCAGGCTGAGACAGCAAGAAGATTCTCACCAGACAGGGCCAAGATCGTGGATTTCTCAGCCTCCAGAACTCAGAACTATATACCAGATAAACGGCTATTGCTTTTAAGTTACCCATTTTGTGGAAGTTTGTTAAAGCAGCACAAGACAGACTAAAACAATGTAAACACTTAAATCTTTGTGTATCTGAAACTGATTTTACTTCATTTCTGTAATGGAATAATCATCTGACTGAGCATAGAACTTGAGCTTAAGAGTTCTGTGGGTTCGCTTGCCTTATAACTCTTAGATACTGCTCCTTTGTCTTTTTGTGGCTCCAAAGACTGCTAGTGACCTGTAATCCTGTGTGATGTTACTTTTTGGTAAGTTTAAAGACTTTCTTTTGCCCTGCTGTTCTGAAGACTGTAAAATAGATCTAAGTATAAAGCTATTTTTATTTATGCTGCTTAGCTCTAGTTTATGTTCTAACATCCCTGAGAAGTCAGCAAGTGAAAAAAACCTTCAAGGCACACTTATTTTCTACTTTTGGAAGCCTTAGAAGATGTGTACTAGAAATTCCACTGTAGATTCCTCACATCTTCCTCGTCTTCGGTCCTCTCTTAGTCTAAATCCCCTCAAAGCACCCTCCACCTTGGAGGGTCTTTCACTATTCTTCCAATATCCCATTTATTAATTGTAGTTTTTCAAATTTTCACTGACACATCTATAAATATTTGAAATTAATAGTTAATTGCTTTATTTCATAATTTACCAAATTTCCTGTAGAGTTATTATTTCTTGTGAGGAATCTAAACTCATTTATTTGAAAGTTCTCTTTAGAATAGTACCTAACTTTTCATTATGTAAATAGGAAATTCTCATTTGTATAAAGTATTAATGGTTTTTATGGCATTTTCTTCATATGCTTTGATATTTTATTTGGCAAACTTATTTTGAGTTTTATGTCTTTCACTTTCTTACAAGTCACCTTTAGATGCCATCAATCTGGCCCATTATAGTTCTCCTTCCCAGGGTCTTCTACTGGAGCCTAAAGCTTTCCCTCAGGGAGTATGACAGACTGAGTCTTCAATCAGAGGGTTACTCCTGAAAGCAGTCCCCACTGCAGACAGCCTCCAGACATCACTACCATCAGCCACCACCCCAGCAGGATGTGTAATTTCAACCTCTGACAGGATGTGTCTTTTTCATTCTAGTATTCTACAGTCCTATACAGGCCTAAGTGTGGTGATATATTGTGCACCCTAATAAACTTGCCTGAGGATCAGAGGACAGAGCCAGCCACTAGATTAGACATAGAGGTCAGGCAGTGGTAGCACACCGCTTTAATCCCACACTTAAGATCTCATGCCTTTGCTTGGGAAGCACATACACCTTTAATCCCAGGAAGTAATATGGCAGGGCAGAGAAAGGTATATAAAGCATGAGGAAACAGGAACTCTCTTTCTTTAGGCTGAGGATTTCGTAGAGGTAAGAACTGGTGGCTGGCTGTTCTGCTTCTCTGATCTTTCAGCTTTTACCCTGATATCTGGCTCTGGGTTTTTTATTGAAAAACCATCTAAGATTCAAACAACACCTAAGTTTTCAAATCAGACCCTGAACATGTTTCCCACCACAAAGGGCATCCAGGCTCTTTATCCATTGGAACTCATCTTCCAGATGCTTTGACCACTTAGTCTGTGTCCCCAATCCACTCACTTCTAAAGAGAAAGTTCTGTTCTCTTTCTGTCTGGAGACAGTTATCTTATGAATAAAAGATATTTTTAAAACATCTAAAAAGAAAGTTTATCATTGATGCTTCTGTAAGAGTCACTCTTTGTGAGCTCACAATGATAGCATGATTTGAACTCCGTTTTCTTCACATCAAGTTTTTGGCTTATATAAACATAATATATCTAATAATATCAAGTTAAAATAACAAGTATAAAATGAAAATACTATGAAAAAGCTAACTATAATTATCCTGAACATTTTTAAAATAAGGGGTAGGTCTGGATTCTCTATAGCTTTAGTGACTCTATTTGGAAACTTTTAAAGTCACTAAATTGTGACTTCTACAAACTAACAGTATCATTATTTACAGAAAGAATATATCACAAATTCCCAATATGGACCAGGTGGTAGAAAAGTTAAGGTTATAAACTGAAAACTGACAGTATGGGCTGAAATACTGGCTGGCTGTCATTCACTGGGTTGTTATACAGCTCTCTGAGCATCTGTTTCTCTTCATACAGTAACTTCACTTTCTTGTGATACTGTTGGAGGGTACACACAGTATGCAGGTGTTCACACCTAGGTACACATAGGGGGAGGCTATAGCAGGAGCAAAGGTGTCTTCATCTACTACTATCCACCTCATCCCTTTTAAGTCAAGGCATTTGAGTAAACTGAAAGATTGCTGTTTTGGCTAGGTAGGTTAGGTAGCCACACTGTAAGCTCCTAGGATCCATCTGTATCCGGCCCTCAAAAGTAGAGTTACAGGTACATATTGCCATATCTGGCTTTTTTTTTTAATATGGATGATGAGGATTTGAATACAGGTCCTCATGCTTGCACAGCCAATGGGTCATCGCCCCAGCTCATAACTTCATTTTGTTTTTTTGTTTTTTGGGTTTTTTTTTGTTTTTTTTTTTGTTTTTTTTGTTTTTTTGTTTTTTTTGGTTCTTTTGAGACAGGGTTTCTCTGTGTAGCTTTGCGCCTTTTCCTGGATCTCACTTTGGAGACCAGGCTAGCCTCGAACTCACAGAGATCCACCTGGCTCTGCCTCCCGAGTGCTGGGATTAAAGGCATGCGCCACCACCGCCAGGCCATAACTTCATTTTGTTAAGTGAAGAAAATAAGGCCTACAGCCAAGGGTTACTATGAAAACAACAAAAAAGTATCTATTTATAAAGAACTTAGGACTAGATAGTGAATTCAGAATCCATACTTTCAAATTTAAAAATGTTACACTAAATTTTATGTAAGTAAGATATACAATATTCAAGTCTTTAAATTTATATAACCAATAATATGCTCAGGAAATGAATTAAAGCAAATTAGTAGAAAGGTGAATATGTTGTACCTGTTTAGTGGTTTTATGAGTGCCTTGAATTGTCCTCTTAGATTTTCCACCAGTTTGACATTTAGGTTTTCCTTCAAAGCATGAGAAAGGAAATAGACACATAAATGAAAAGAGATAACATAGAACTAAACTACAGGTGATCTATAATATACAACAAAACGACACAATGCATTCAGGCATCTCTAGTACCTAATTTCCATCCAGAAACCATAGAACAGTACAATTTTATTCATCATCAATGAATGTGAACTACTGATGAAGTTTTCTGTTTTGTTTGATTTTTAAATCTACATTCTTAAGTCTTAAAGACTGCTTTATTCAATGGCTTTCTTGGAGAGGAATCTTCAGCCCTGGAATTTTACAGTTCTACAGATCAGCCACGGATTCCCTTGTTCTCCCCTCTCCGGCCCCTCTCACCTTCCCCCCAGCCCACCCCCCATTCCCACCTCCTCCAGGGCAAAGCCTCCCCCAAGGACTGAGATTAACCTGGTAGACTCAGTCCAGACAGGTCCAGTCCCCTCTTCCCAGGCCGAGCCAAGCGACCCTGCATAGGCCCCAGGAATCAAACAGCCAACTCACGCAATGAGCACAGGACCCGGTCCCACTGCCTGGATGCCTCCCAAACAGATCAAGCCAATCAACTGTCTCACCCATTCAGAGGGCCTGATCCAGTTGGGGACCCCTCAGCCATTGGTTCATAGTTCATGTGTTTCCATTTGTTTGGCTATTTGTCCCTGTGCTTTATCCAACCTTGGTCTCAACAATTCTCGATCATATAAACCCTCTTCTTTCTCGCTAATTGGACTCCCAGAGCTCCACCCGGGGCCTAGCCATGGATCTCTGCATCCAGATCCCTCAGTCATTGGATGAGGTTTCTAGCACGACAATTAGGGTGTTTGGCCATCCCATCACCAGAGTAGGTCAGTTCGGGCTATCTCTCGACCATTGCCAGCAGTCTGTTGTGGGGGTATCTTTGTGGATTTCTGTGGGCCTCTCTAGCACTTTGCTTCTTCCTATTTTCATGTGGTCTTCATTTACCATGGTCTCCTACTCCTTGTTCTCCCTCTCTGTTGTTGATCCAGCTGGGATCTCCGGCTCCCTCAAGTTCTCTTTCCCTCGACCCTCGCCCTTCGTTACCCCCACTCATGTCCAGGCTGTTCATGTAAACCTCTTCCATTTCTCCGTCATTGGGTGATCCTCGTGTCTTATTTTTTTTTAAACGTAAGCATTCTACTAATAAGATATTACCCACAGCCTAAGTGAATTCTTAGTTAGTTTGAAACATTCTATCATGTAAGATTGTTCTCAAAGAAAGAGCAAAGAATGCCACCAAGAATATCCCATTAGTCAAATCTACAACAATATGAACATCAAAAGAGAGTCATATATTATGCCCTCATTTAATACTAAGTCAAGAATCTACACAAATTTAAATGTATAGTTACACATATGTTTTAAATTAAAATGAAGAGCTATTCTTTATATTAGAAGGCTAACTGACAAATGTAGAAGAAATTATGAAGTTAGTAAATCAGCATTTCAACTACCAGAATAATAGCTTAATAATTTCATTATTTTTTAAAATAGCAAATGAATAATAATACTTTTTAAGCTATTTTTAACAAAATCAATTTCATTTACTATGTCAATTTGGTGAAAAGTTCTAATTGTATACACTGATTTTAAATCTACTCTTCAGAACTAAATATAACCTTATACATTTTGCTTTGTTTCATTTTCTTTAGACAGGGCCTTGTTATATTGTCAAGGCTGGGCTTGAGCTCCTAAGCTCAAGTAATCCTCCTGCCTCCAGTCTTCCAGCACACCCACCTGTCCTCCCAATTTACAAAGGGGAAAGCTAACTTCTAAAATGCATACCATCATCGTCTTTGCTTTCTAGTGGAACACTCCAAGCGATCAGGTTTCTTGCTGTACGACCCTCCTCAGCAACAATTCTCCTCACTTTGTCATGACTATTGGAGCGCTGGAAGGAAGCCTAGATATATCGAAACAGTAATATTTATGAGAGTATTAGGTATCAATCGCCATTTTTTTTCCCCCCGGTTTTTCGAGGCAGGGTTTCTCTGTGTAGTTTTGCGCCTTTCCTGGAACTCACTTGGTAGCCCAGGCTGGCCTCGAACTCACAGAGATCCGCCTGGCTCTGCCTCCCGAGTGCTGGGATTAAAGGCGTGCGCCACCACCGCCCGGCTTCAATCGCCATTTTGCATATATTTAACAAAGTCATTATTCTTCATACTTATTCAGAGAGCAAATAATTAAAAACTAATTTGAGTGGCTTGGGAGATGGCTCTGTGGATAAAGTACTTGTTGAATAAGCATGAGAAAAAGAGTTCAGATCTCTAAGATCCACGTAAAAACCGAGTGATATGGAACATGACTGTAATCCTAGTACAGGACAGGCAGAGACAGGCCAGTCAGTTTAGTCAAAATAGGAAGTTCTAGGTTCAGTGAGAGACTCTGTCTCAAAAGATAAGATAGATAGCTCAGTCGTAAAGGCTCAGGCCAACAAGTGTGAAGACAAGTGTGAAGACAAGTGTGAAGACACATAGTAAAAGAACAGAACTGACTCCCATAACTTGTCCTCTGACCTCCACATATGAGCACTCTGGCACTTGCATGCACACGTGTATGCACACACACAAATGAATACATAATGATTTAAAAACAAAAGGGGAAAGGCTTGGGTGGTGGCTTAATGTATAAAGTGCTTACTGACACCAAGAAAAAGCTGCAACAGTTTTTAAGACAAATCATATTATATTTTAAGCTTGTGGGAAGAATCCTATAGGGAGGAATTTTTGGTTATGTGAGATAAAGGGAATAAACATGGCAGCTAAATCTATAAACATGAGGATCTCAGTTCTAACCACCAGAACCCAGGTAGAAAAGCTAAAACCCAGCACTGGAAGCAGAAACAGGAAGTTCCCAAGGGCTCCTGGCCAATAGGTGAGCTCCAGGTTCAGTGAGAAATGCTATCTCAAATATAAGGTGGAAAGCAAGAGCATGACACCCAGTGCTGACTTCTGGTCTCCACACACACATATACACATGCGTACCCCAACACATGCACAAACACGCATATTCCCACACATGCACCATGACCATGTGGTGAGAGAGAGGGAGACATCAACTGTCAACTCTGGCCTACACATCATGAACACACAAACCAATCTGAGGTTTGGAATGTGGCTCATCAGACACCAAGTCTGTCTTAAGGTTTAAAAAAAAAAACTAAAATAAAATTTTTAAATTACTTCTAAAACAAATACAGTCTAAATTTTGAACAGCTACATTAAGCAGCAGAACCACCAATCTGCACCTATGCCAGCCCCACATCTTACATATCAACAAGACTAGTGCGTGGAATAGCAATCAAAATCCCAACGGAAGGAAATTCAAAAGAGAATGGCAAATGAGAGACTAGACATAAGACTAAAAATAGAGAAAAGACATAAAGCTAAAATAAAAATAAAACTCTTGGAGTGTTACCTAAAAACAAGAAAAGAAAAACAAGATTTTTAAAAGACAGGTCATACTTTATGCTCATGGGAAGAATGTGATAGACAGAAAATTTGTTATATGGAGGAAAGAGAACAAACATGCCTGCTAAATCTATGAGTGACAAAAAATAAAGTTTCAGTACACAAATGAATGAACTACTACTAAAAAATCTAAACTACTAGAAAAAAATGATCCCACCTATTAGAATACTCTGATCAGAAACTAATTCATATCTTCTCTCCAGAACTTTTAGCCTTCTACTTAATGTCTGTGTTTACATCCCTTCACTCTTCTGGCCTTGCTCTGAAATTCCCCGAAGTACCTACCTAATTAACTAAAGCTTTTACTCTTCTCTGTTTACTCTCATGCTTTCCAATGATGTAAAAAACCTCCTCCATTTGTCTGAACTTACCGCTATCACTTAAGATTACCCAAACATAGTATTAAACAAAAGCATCACTAAGGATTCCAGGCCAAAGGAACAAGTTTAAATTGATGTCATACTGTTAGCTCTTTGAGATAATGTCCTTGTTCCCCTGTAGAAAATCTTACAGGTATAGACATCATGACATAAAACTCACTGCTCCTATGTCCTCTCTAACTCAAGTTCTCATAAAGTAACAGAAACAAAACAAATGACCTCACAGTCCCAAGTCTGCAGTAATATTAAACCTGAACCTTTGGACTGAATGCTCCTTTCTCCTAGGAACATCACTATTACCAACTTAGTTCTTTTGTACTTAATGCAGAAAGACATAGAGAAAAAGCCACCAGCTTGAGGATTGTCTTTATTCTTTCTTCTAACATTTAACATGTAAAAATATTACTATTCATCTTGTATGTGCCCAGAACAGTTTTCAATTCATATTATAGATACTTTCTGTAACATGCTGAATGTGCTCCTTTCAGTAAAAACTCAAAATCTGATCATTTTTTAACAACTTAATTCTTATAAACATGTCAGTATCATAATACTTTTAATCATTCTAATATGATTAAATATTAAATTTGTAATACAATCAATGAGTATGAGATACATTTCTATTTCAACAGCATTCTTACTCAGGTTCTTTTCTTACAGATCTCAACAAATTTTTGACTCAAAGTCATAGTGTGCCACCTAG